>NW_027185887.1:7874141-7933814 GCF_028583685.1 Petaurus breviceps papuanus
CCCCCCCCCCCCCCCCGTGAAACGCATGCCGCGCTCTGAGCTGCATCCAATCAGAGCTGCAGCAGTGAGCGCGTCATCCTGTTCTTCCCCAGTGATTTGCTTGCTGGCGCCATTGAGAGCAGTGCCACGGAGGAGAGCTGAGGCAGGACAACATAAGCCCTCCCCTGAAAATAAGCCCTCTGGTGTTTTTCTTTCAAAAAAAAATAATATCGGGGAAACACGGTATTATCTCCCCCACTTTGCAGATGAGTAAACTGAGGCTGAGAATGGTTAAATGACTGGCGCAGGATCACCCAGCTAGTAAGTGTCTGAGGTCATATTTGAACTCAGGTTGTTCTAACTCCAGGTCTGGCACTCTATCCACTGCACCGCCTAATTGCCCTATGATACTTCTATAGTAGACATATACACTTAGCCAATGATCCAAACCTCCTGCTCCCTGCTTTTTTCTCTTTTTCCTGTCTCACTTTTGTTTAGGTCTCCAGGGGAGGGATTCTTCATGTTTATCCTTGTAGATTCTGGCTACTTGGATTCAGAGCTTCCTGTTGAGGGGGTACACTCCCCCTCCTCCTGAGGTAATGAGTTTCCTGTCACTAGAATTGTTCAAGCAGAGGTTGTATGACCTTTTGGGGATGTTGAGGGAAATCCTCCTACATTGAGATGGAAGTTGCCCTAGATGACCTCCATGATTCTCCATGTCTAATCAGTTGCCAAGACCTGTCTATTCCACTTCCCACAATCTCCCTTCCATCCATTCCCTCCTTTCTACTCCTATGGATGGTTGCCATTCTACTTCAGTCCCTCATTACCTCCTGACCTTGACTATTGAAATAGCTTCCTGCCTCTGCCTTATTCCAGCCCATGCTTCATAAAATGCCAAGATGAATTTTTTAATGCAGAGGTCTTACTATTTTTTATTCTTTTGCTAAAAAACAAACAAACCCCATTTTAATTTTCTACATAGTAGTTTTGCTTATAGGATAAAATAAAATTCTTTAGGTTGGAATGTATGGACCTCCACAATTTAACTCATGTCTTACTCTTCAGCCTTATTTGTCCTTTTTTTTTAGTCCCCTTCACTTACTTTCTATTCCAGTCAGATTGTACTATTAGTGTATTGAAAAGGCCTTTGTTAGAGGATCAAAAGGTATGGGTTTCAATCCCACCTCTGCCACTTAGAGCCTATGTCAAGTCCCTTCATCTCACTTGGGATCAGTTTTCTTATATGTAAAAAGAGGGAATTCGATTAGATGAGAGTTCTAGTTTCCTTATTATTTCTAAATCTATGATCCTATGATACCTGAGGCCTTCCTGCTATTTTCTATCTCTGCATTTATGGAGGGAGCATCTCATACATAGAACATACTTTCCACATCTCTGCCTCCTTCCTTTAAGTCTTTCCTGATCTCCCCATCCAAAAATGATCTCTTCATCTTCAAATTTTCCTAGAGTACTTTATCTAGATCAGGGATATTTGACCTTTTTGTGTTGTAGATCTCTGGCAATCTGGTGAGATCTATAAATCTCTTCTCAGAATAATGTTTTTTTAATGATTAAAATAAAAACATATAGGATTACAAAGACAACAAATTATATCAAAATATAGTTATCAAAACACATTTTTAACAGTCCCTAGTCCCCATAGTAGGAAGTATTGGGTGGGTGAAGAGTACACAAAGAGGGGGAGAATCTGTTGGGAGCCAGCAGTGAATACCTTTCACATGCCTTCCCTTCTGGTAATATTCCAGCTGGATCACTATCCCTAGGGTCACCGCCCTCCTTCTCAACCAGATTTCTTTCATTGTAGCACCCCTCCTGAAGGACTGTCTTCTGCCCTAACCCTCACTGGACTTATTTGATTCCTAGGGTGACTGTACCTTCAGTCTGCCTATCATTACTTTCTAACCCCTGTACTCCCAATCTCTGCCTTTGAGTCTGGGCTTCTTGTTCCTAGCTGCATTTCTCTGATATCCTTTCAAAAATCTCTCACCTTTTTCTGCATTAAGGTATTCTTCTGATTCTTATCATTCTGATAGAATAGAAACTCCTTGAGAGCAGTGACTTTTTCTTTTCTTCTTTTTCTGTCTTTTTATCCCAACACCTAGCATTGTACATAGGATTTAGAGCTGAAAGGGACCTTAGAGGCTATTGAATCCAAATCCCTTATTCCACAAAGGAGGAAACTGAGACACAGAGAGGTTGTTGACTTGCCCAAGGTCACACATAGCTAATAAACCTTGAAGCGGGGTATGAACCCAGATCTTCCTGATTCTAAGACCAATGACCTATCTATCCACTATACCAAGCTGCATTATCACACAGGACGTGCTTACTGATTGATTAATTGTGATTTTGAGGTTCCGACAGAAACTCAGAATTGGAAGGGACCCCCTAGGCCACAGATTCCCTCTTCAGTTTACCGGATAAGTGGTAATTCATTCTTTGCTTGAGAATCTCCATTGGCAGAGAACCACCACCACACCTCCCTAGTGAGTCCATTCTACTTTGGGCTAACTCTAGTGGTTAGGAAAAATCTTCCTTACTCTCAAGTCTAAATTGATCTCTTCCACTTCTAACCATTGCTCCTAATTTTGGCCTTTGGCAAAGGAAGAAAAACTCCAATCCCCCTGTAACATGAGAGCCCTTCAGATACTCGAAGAGAGCTATTATCATGGCTCTGCTATGATACACACACATATAAACATATATATATATATGTATACACATAAACATACATACATATATGTGTGTATACCTATACATGCAGGTATATTATATATACATACATATGCAAATCACTTCTATTTATAGGCACTTCATTTCCCCATCTTTAAAATAAAGCATTATGGTATAGTTGATCATTCAGTCATTACGTATTTATTAAGTACTTACTATGTTCCAGGTACTGTACTAAGCCCTGGGGAAACAAAGAAGGTCAAAAGACAGTCCCTGCCCTCAAGGGATTCACCATCTAATCTAGCACAATCTAATAACAGCATTGAATTTGGAGTCTCAGAAGACTTGGGTTTAATGTACACCTATAGTGCTTACTATAAAGCTTACTATAAAGCTGTGTGACTTTGGAGAAGTCACTCCCTCCATATTCCTTCTCCCTTTCCCCCCACTGTTTTTATACCACTTGAAACTATCCTTAGTTATGGCTCTGCTTGTTTATTTTCTTCTTTCTATCCTCAAAACCTATTACAATGAAACACACTTAGTAGGAATTTACAAAAAAAAGTTTGTTGAATTCAATTGGTTCTTTGGGCGTTCAGCAATCATTTATTGCTGTTTTCTCACTCCACAAAGGAGCCAAAGAACCAATATAGGAACAGCAGAATGACTCCACTGGGGCAGAACAAAGACTCATCCAGCCAAATATTCGGTCTCTGAAATGGCGCCAAAGAAAATTTTGTGGGAGAAAATGGTAGTTACCTTCCATGATTTAGCTCTCAGTGACTAAGAACATACCTTGAAATTAGAAACACTGTAATAATTCCTTAGATTTTTAGAGAAATTTGGGGTTTTTAAAACCCTTTCCTCAAAAACAACCTGAATCTCAATTAGGTAATGGGAGAGGCAACCAGTATCTATTAAAAGCCTGCTAAGTTTCAGGTAATGTATTAAACTCTAGGGATGCAAAGAAAAAAACAAACAAACCAAACTGTCCCTGTTCTCAAGGAGTTAACAATTTAATGGGAGAGACAACATGTAAGCAACTATGATTCCAACAAGGTACAAGATAAACTGGGGATAGTCTTAGAGAAAAGGCACTAAGATTAAGGAGGACTGGGAAAGACTTCTTAAAGAAGATGATACATTAGCTGAGACAGGAAGGAAGCCAGGGAAGCCACTAGGCAGAGGTGAGGAGGGAGAAGTGAAATGATTTTCTCAAAGGCACACAATTAGTGTCTGAACTAGTACCTGAACCCAAGTATCTTTATCCCAAGTTATATGCACCATACAGCCTTATTAAAAAAGGAAAAAAAGACAACTCTTTTTATTATAAACTAAAAAATAATCAATATGCCCAACATTTCAATAGCCAAAGAATAACAAAAGGACTGTAAAAGAGACTGAAAACCTCTGTTACATATAGTTTTTAAAATTCAATGATGGATTCACACTATTTCTCAAAGACAAATGCAATTTTTTAAATATTGGAAGTGTGCATGTGGCAGTAAGTAAATTACAAAAATTTACATCATTTGTTTGTTGACAAGTCATTAGATGTATTTGAAGATTAGCATAGAGTTGAACCTAGTGAACCTGGCCTTCCCTAGCAGTATTCTGGGCGAGAGTCCCAACCAAAGTTGACCTCCCATTTGGGTGGAAACTACTTTTTGGATGATCCAAAGGCCTTTTGACATATGCAAAAAAAGACTATAAAGATGAGGTGAATTTTTAAGGGAATTATCTTTGTGTGGTCCTCTTGGTTCCTAAGGCACTGGTGGAAGGGAAGGGGATTTTTACCATAATATTTCAGAATGAATCTTGGAGGCTATTGACACAGAGATCTAGTATATCTTCCTTGGGCCAATCTACTATCTATCTGGAGCTCTTGACTTTGAATGTTTTTAACTGAAAGTCCTTGAGGGTCTCTTATGTCTGATCATCTTAATTAGACAACTTCTTTTTTTTTTTTTCTTTTTAAGTAGGAATGCTTTTAGTTTGTGTCTTAAAACATGTTACCTTTAAACTTTTGTAACTTTGAAAATACTTTTTCCCTTCACGTTTGGTTTAATTGTCTTTCCTCCAGGCAGATTATAATTCTGCCAAGTTTGAAGTTCGTAGCTTCATCCATTATGGGATTACTGGAACTATAAAAAGTCTTTACGTTTTTCTTTTAGATGATGAATACATATGAGTTTTAACTCTTGGAAAATATGAAATAATTGAAAGGACTTTACCCTAACTATTTAGACAAAAGAATTGTCTCACCTTTGGGTTCTCAAAAATATGGAAAATTCCAACCCCCAAATAGTTACTTTGATACTCTGGTAATTAACTGATTATTCAATCAATTAATTAAGCAATGGTTTACAATAGGGTCCAGTTTTTGAATACTTGGTGAATGCTTTAATGTCTTACAATGAAGACTTGACTTACAAGAACATTGAGTATGAAGAGACCTTACAGATCATCCATCTAACAGGAATTGTTAACCCTTTGTTTGTATCCTGGTCCCCATTTGCAGGACTACTAAAACCTATAGGAACCTTTCTCAGAATCATGTTTGTAAACACATAATATAAAGGCAGGTAGGCAATACAGTAGATAAAGTGTTTAGACCTACAGTCTGGAAGACAGCAGAAATCACCAAAATTATTTGTTATCAGTTAAAGAAAAGATAAATAGATCAATGAAACAGACTAGATAAGGAAGAATCAGAAACAATGTAACTCAGCAATCCAGTGTTTGATAAAGTAGAAAACATAAATTACTTTGGTAAAAGACTCCTTATTTGATAAAAACTGCTAGGATAACTGGAAAGCAGTCTGGCAGAAATTAGGCTTAGAACAAGATTTTATACCATATTCTACAATGCATTCTAAATGGATATATGACCTTACTCTTAAAGATTGTAACATTAAAAATAATTAGAAGAGTAACAGTTCATATATCTCTCACAGTTATGGATAGAAGAGATAGAGGTAGTTACAAAAGGTAACTTTAGTTATATGAAACTGGAAAACTTCTGCACAGACAAAATTAATGCACCTAGGATAAGAAGGGAAAGACTTGAATGGGAAAAAAATCTTTGCATTAAATTTTTCTGATATAGCTCTGACATCCAATATATAGAAATACTTTATATATATGATATATATGTATATATGATATATACATACATATACAACATATGTGACTAATAGCCATTCTTCAATAGATAAGTGGTCAAAGCATATGAATAAACAGTTTTCAAAAGAAGAATTGTAAGTATTCATAACCACATGAAAGAATACTTCAAATCACTAACAGAGAAATACAAATAAAAACAACCCTGAGGTTTCACCTTATACCCTATAAATTTGCAAAGACTGAAAAAAAATGTCCATAGTCAATGTTGGAGGGATTGTAGAATGATAGGTACATCAATACATTGTTTATGGAGCTGTGAAATGGTACAAACACTTTGGAAAGTAATTTGGAATTATGCAAACAAAATGCTAAAATATCCATAGACTTTGACTCTGAGACTCTGTTATATCCTAAGGAAGCCGTCAATAAGAAAGTCCTCATATACCCCCAAAATATTTATAGCAGAACTTTTTGTGATAGCAAAGAATTTGAAAAAATAGATGCTCATGAATTGAGAAATGAATAAACAAATTGTGGCATGTGATTGTAATGAAATATTACTATTATGTAAGAAATGATGTATGTGATGAATGCAGAGAAGCATGGAGAGATCTACATGAACTGATACAGTAAGCAGAACCAAGAAAACAATGTGTACAATAACTGTAACAATATAAATGGAAAGAAAAATGACAAAAAAATCAAATATGAATGCAACAAAATTATAATGATCAGGCATAACTTGAATGAGGAGAAATGAGAAGATACTTCCACACCACTCTTTGTGGATATAGAAGGTCCACAGGTATTCCACATTGCATTTGACTTTTTCAATGTATTCTTCATTTCTGCTCAATTTCCCCCTTCTTTTTCTTTCCTCTTTTTGTCTTTAAGCAATACTATTTTTTATATGGGATGGTTCTCTGGGAGGGGAGGGACAATCTTGGGGAAACATCAATTAAAAACTTTTTTAAAAAAAGCAAAAAAAGGACTTTCTTTGTAGATATGACAAAAACCAAAGTTTCTTGAGGATATACTAGGTGATCAATCTTTGAGTCTTAATTGTGAAGGGTACAGATATTAAGAACCAGAGGTTAAGGGCTATAATTTAACAAATACCTACATTTTCAGTGCATATGTGTAACTCATACTGAAATGAATGGAGCTGTTCATGAAATTCTTTCATTTTATAAAAAGACTATATAAAATATGAAATATGATGTCACCTCTGGCCAGATGTAGAGGAAAAGCAGGCTTCCTTGTGGTCATATCCTGTATAACTAACTGGTTTTAAAAAAACTACTCAGAGGCTAAAATTTCTTCTCTTAGGGAGTCTTGTGGCCCCAAGTTTCATTCATTTAGAATATAGCTTAGCCAAAAAATGTCAGTAACCAGTAAAAAGGGATACAGGTAAAACCAGAAATACTTTTAATAACCTAATTTAGATCACAGTGTGTAGGTGGTCTTTATGCTAAGTAAGATGCATTAAGAAAAAAAGAACCCAAACCACAGACTTTTCCTATGTAAAAGCAGCAAAAAGATCAAGTCAAAATTTGAAAGTTTTCTCATGAGAACTTGGACAGTCAAACAAATACTGAAAATAGTATGATTGAAAGAGGGATAGCAAATTGTATCTTTTTCCCTCATACACTGGAGACCTCTTACCATTGTAACTCTAAATTTCATCACATCGGTTAGTGGAATGTGACTGACTTTTCCCCTTTTCTATTTATAATACATTATGGCAGGTTGGCCTGCTACAAAAATCCCATAGTCCAGTATATTAGTTAAGGTATTGACAAATACTTTAACTAAATCGGGATCTTCTGCTTTTGTTTTTAGTATGTTTTTAACACAATCTATCACAACATATAGACTAGCCTTTCAAAGTCTGGATAAACAATCTGGGTCAGAATTGCTATTGATTGGTCTGATCCTGAGTATACTACTCTTATATGGTTAATAGGAGAACAGTAGTTGATGAATTGTAAAATATTGATAAAAAAAAGAAGCCACTTCCACATCTAAACCCTCAACCATCTTGGTTCCTGATTGTTTTGAGCATTTCTGTTGCCCAGTGCTCAAAGCAGCTGCTACTGTATCACAGAGGTTATCTCCCCCCCCCCCCCCTCATTGTTACCTGAGGGTAGTAGGAATGGGAATTTGAGGCTATGTTGCCTCTGTACTGCCTGTTGAGAGAAGGAGTATCAGTGGGTGGTTCATTAATATAAAATACTATGTAAAAAAATAAGGCTCTCTTAGATGTTGAGCATGTGTGTGTGTGTGTGTGTGTGTGTGTGTAAAACAGCATCTTTTAAATGATAGTTGATCTGTTTTTGGTACTTACAACATCTGTTCAAGTCCTTTACAAAGAGCTTTAAAAAGAAACTGAGCATAAGAATTCCATTTGACCTTTTGCATTTATACTGACCTTTTAGACATTGGCTGATGCCATAGCTCTCCTCTAATACTAATTCCCACCTTTTTCTCAAAGCTTCTCATATCATCAGTGTGAGAGAAAACAAAATACCTGCCAAAATAAATATACTTGGAATTTTCCCACAAGGAGAGCTTCCCATGAAAGGGAGATTCAATGGTAAACAGAGAAGTGAGTTAACTCTCCAGACAAACTGATCAGTCTTTATTTCTTTGAAATTCAAGGACCACCGGCCACTGTCCAGATTTCATTCACAAAAGTTTCAGTTCTTTGACACTAACAAGCTTTGTAACATTGGGTGCTTCTCTTCATCTGTCTGAGTCTCAATTAATCAAATTGCATTTCTTAAGTACCTACTATTTGTCAGGCATTGTACTAAGTACTGGGGATACCAAAAAAAGGGCAAAAAACAGTCCCTACTTTCAAGGAGCTCACAGTCTACTGCCTCAGTTTCCTCACTTGTAAAAAGGGGAATTGAAATAGATCATCTCCAAGGAAACTTCCAGTTCTAACATTTTAATGATTCTTATATCCTTAATTAAAGCTGTGTCTCCTTCATATTATGAATGCAAACTGAAAATGAATGAATGAATGGAAAACCATTTGTTAGTGCTTACTATGTACAAAGAAATGTTCCCAACACTGGATATACAAATTGAAAAAGCATGCTCAGTTCATTCTCTTAAAGAGCTCGTATTCCAGTTGTGGGAGAAAACACATAAAAGAGTTCAGCTCTAAGGTAGAAGGGATGGAAAAGCCCAGAAAAAAGTACCAAAGGTGTAACTATAGAGTGTATGGAAAGGCCCAGGGATTCTTAGGGGGGCATCAGTAGGGTCAGATGACAGTGTGGGAAGATTCAGAGGCCACGGAGAGATGTCAGATGGTAAGGCTGGAAAGAGCTTAGGATGTAGTGGCAGAATAGATAGCAAAGGCTGGTGGTCTCCCATCTCACTTGAAGGATTAGTGTTGGTGAATCCCATCCTATTCAAAGGCTATGAGTCAGTCGCATTACTCTTCTCAGATGAATTTCAGAAGCCTACGTTGCCTGGGAGTTGGAAGAGAGGTAAGGAGTGGAGAGGTGCAACAGGTGACTGATCATCTTGAATATCAACTGTCCCATGGAATCTGGATGGCCAAGGGATAGGATCTTGTGGTCAGTGTTGTTGTACAGGAAGTTAAGTGAGGAGGGTACTTGCCACTCTAATGGTGATGGGGTGGTCCTAGGCATTGGGGGAGGACTGAAAGGAGGAAGACAAGGGCCCTTCCTTAACTCTCAGCCAGTTGGGAAGAATAACACAACTACTTAAGGCCACTTGGATGATATGGAAGTAACTAGTTTTAATCCTTCGTGTGAGATGGAAGACATGTATGGTAAGACATTTATCATCTGACCTCTCATGGTATCTGGCTTGTTCTCTACCCTTCTTCATCACTGTCATCTGAACCACTGTAAAGCACTGAATTCTGTGCTCTCCATATATACAGTGTGTGTTCAGCAGATATTCTCAATTGACTTTAGTTTAAGTGGACTGCTAAGAACAAAGATTGAACAAAGAAGGATACTTTTGAGAAATCTATCTATCATGCTCTAGCGGATGAAAACATACCAAAAGCAACTTTAGGAAGAAGACAAATTAATAAGAATGTGAACATACCTGATGCCACTTTGTCTTACCCTTTATTTCCATAGGTATACACATTACTGCAATATTATTAATATTTATGATAACCTTATTCTAATCTTTTCTAATAGAACTCAGATAAGAAAAGTCTTGGGACAAGTTACTATTATGCTATTCTTTTATATTTCACATTCTGTGGGCAAAATAACTGCTTTTTGTAATTAAATAAAAGTTTTGAATGTACTTTTCGGTATGGAGCAATTAGATGGAACAGTGAATGGAGTTCTGGGCCTGCAAGTCAGGAAGACTGATCTTCATGGGTTCAAATCTGGCCTCAGACACTTACTAGCAAGTCACTTAACCCTGTTTGCCTCAGTTCCCTCATCTGTAAAATGAACTGGAGAAAGAAATGGCAACAACTCCAGTATCTTTGCAGAGAAAATGTCAAATGAGTCATTGAGTCTGACATGATTAAAAACAACTGAACTACAAATTGAGATATAAGTTCATCTTCTGAAAGTACTTTTGGGACAAATTTAGTACAGCAGCAGATCAGGAGGTGAGAATGAGATGTACTTTGTCTTGTTCTCACATGATTTTGATTTCTTCTGCTAGTGTTGATGTTAGTTTTCTATCTCCTAGAAGAAATTGTGTTCGTGTAACCATTTTTGGTTAGTCAGTCAATCGACATTTATTAAGCACCATTTCTGGAATGGTGCTAAGTATTGTGCATACAAAGAAATGCAAAAAATTCTTCCTGTTCTCTAGGAGCTTAGAGTCTAATGGGAGAAAACATACAAACAGCTATGTACAATAAGATAGATACGGGATAAATTGAGAATAATCCAATATGTAGTGTGGGTTTGCCAATGTGTTGTAGAGGATGGTAAAATATTGTTTTTTCCTAATTGTTGTTGGCTAACAGATTAGAGTCTTGAGAGCCTTAATAACATTTATTTCTTCATCTGCATGGTTTTCTGATCTTTAGGTCTTACTAACACTGTTTTCTGAAAGAGGAAATTCTGTCTTCTTGGATAAGATAGATGTGAGCAAATCAAAGATTGGACATTTGCAATGACACTCCTATCTGTAACTTAGAAATATTTCTTTATCATTTGAAGTTTTTTTTGTGGTGCATGCTCAAGTTAATCTTTTATCTCATTCTTGACTTGAATATGGTCTTTTTGGCTTAATAAACTTGAAGATGACTTTACATGACTAAATTACTAGTATCCCTGAGCTCAATTCTCTGCCTTCTTTCAGACTTAACACTGATTAGGGTGGACAAATCCATCCTAGTAAAGTCCATCAATAATAGGAGAATTTGATTCTTCTTTTTCTTTATAGAGGTATGGTCTTTATGGATTTGAGACCGTTGAGTTTAAAGAAGGAATTGGATTGATTACTTAGTTGGTGGTAGTAGAGGCAGTAAAATATATCATAAACTGACAAGAGGCTAAAAACTAAACTAAAAAGAAAAGAGAATCAAAATTTTCAGTTGTATTTGGTCTATTGAAAATTCAAAGTGTAAATTGTCAAACTAAGAAGTGACCTCTGCCTTCTGTTATTATACATTTCTTACTTCAAAAGATACATAACCATAGATTGAGATACACAAATACTTAAATTGTCATACTATTGGAAAATGTACAACTTTATAAGAATGAACACAATGTAAAATTATCCCTTTTTGTAGAGACATCATGAAATTGCACTCTGGATTTGGAGTTTGAGCACATAGAATACTGATTTTACCACTTAACTGTCTTTGTGAACTTGGCCAAAAAACTTTATTTCCCTGGGAGTCATTTGCCTCAGCTATGAAATGATTAGGTTAGACTAGTTGATTTCTATGGTCTTTTCCAGCTCTAAATTCCATCTATGAGCCTGTGATTGCAAGTGAAAATATTTTATAGTTCTTTATAGTTAGGGAAATTAATATGACCTTATGCTATGAAGAACTGAACCTTTTTTCTCCTTGGAATTGACTGAGCCAAGTTCCTTTCACTGCATAGTGCTAACGGGATGAATGGGAGGTGACCTAATTGTGTATCTTTTATTTGTCACATTTATTAGATGAATCCCATTACTCCATTACTTATTAGCTGTTTGATTCATTTCCCAGTTATGGGGGCGGCAGAAGAGAGTTTCCTTCTTTAGTACTGACAGCATATAATAGATCACCCCCAAATAAGAAAAGTGAACATGGACACTTCAAACAGAGATTCCAAAATCTTGTGAAAAGGGGTGTTTAGAAGTATTTATAATCACATAACAATAACTTATCATAATGCTTCTATCTTGTCTGGGAGTAATTTAAAGAATGTGCTATAATGTAACTCCCTTTATAGGAAGTACATGCCTATCTGGAAAAGTTGTAATAATTTTGAAGCCCTTGATTGTTTTAAGACAAACTCATTTTCACTCTCCTCCCCAGAAAGGTAGGCTCTACTATTATAGTAGTTTTTTTTTCTCCCTCTCTCCACTTTCCCCAACTAAGCCTTTTCCTCAGTTGCTTTTCCTTTAGCCAGGAATTGCTACAGGAAATTAATTGTATGATGAAGATAACCTCAAATAGGAAATACCTTTGACAACCACAGCCCATGAAACTGTTAAATACATCACAGCGTTTCCTTCATCAGGAAAACTGTCATTTAATTGTTATTTAATACTGGCCAGAACTTACTATGACACCTGATGATGAATTGTAAGGCCAGATATGATGGTCACTGTTATTCATCATGGACATCTCTGTGCCACACCTAAGTAGCCTATGATGTGTACTGTGTATACATAAAAGCACATTTATCACACCTTTATTGTTCATGTGATTGCAACACACTTTTAAATTGTTTACTTAAGTTGTGTTTACACAGCTAAAAAAATGTAGCTAGGTAATTGCCTCATTTATCTGGATTGTAGCCATTGTGTAGATTTTACCTGAAAATTTTAAAACTAGAGATATTCTGCTAGCCCTAATCACTTTTATTCTTTGTTTTTGATGGAAAAAACCCATAGTTTCTAAAGACCATGTTTAAATTGTAACATTTTATTTCTCTAATAAACTTTATCCTTTAGTTGTTCAGCATGAAGATGTTCCCTTAGAAATCAGTAAGACACAGTTAAAAGGAAAGAGTGCACAGCTGGGCTATTGGTATGAAAGTATTTTAATCTGATACCATTTTATTTAGAGTAAAGAAGACTAGATCCAGGAATAAAAAGAAAACATCTGTTAAAAAATACACTCAATCCCAAGAAAAAAAAGTATAAGTACTTTTCTTTTATAAAAATGAAGCTCATTCTTGATTTCCCAGGACTGACTTCAATCAGATTTGGCAGAGGATCCACAATAGGATTTCATAATCCTGGCTATACACATATGTGCATATATTCTAAATATATGACTTCTTTTGTACCCAAACCTCATAATCCTGTAATTTGCCAGACAGAGTATGAGCATTCTGATCTTTTTGTTTCAGTCTAAGATTGTGAAGAACAAACTTTATACCTTAGTAACTATAGCAAAGGATGCTGAAGCTGTGTTTCTATGAGCCCAAAATGGCCAGCTCAAAAGTGGAAAAATCCAATTAGCCGATCAACTCTTTGGGCTACATAATAGCAAATGACCACTTGGCTGGTGTTTTGTTTTGTTTTTTATATATTGGGTTAGTGCATAGTAGAGACAACACCTTAGCTCCTAGGCACAGTACTGATTTTCCTAAAAGAATTTGTGTAGTATAATTGCATTAACAAGTAAGTCAAATGGATGCCCCAAGTTTAGGAATTACCTCCAAGTTCCCTTCATTTTTTTTTTTTTGCTTTTTGGAGGGCAATTGGGGTTAAGTGACTTGCCCAAGGTCACATGGCTAGATTTTTGTGTTAAGTGTTTAAGGCCGGATTTGAACTCAGGTCCTCCTGACTCCAGGGCCGGTGCTCTATTCACTACGCCACCTAGCCGCCCCCTCTCTTCATTTTTTACAATTTTCTGAATGAATACACTCTATGAAACCCACCATTTCTGTAGTCTTTTCCAGGATGTAGTGCAGGAGTGCTTTGGAAATAACTTGTTGGAGGAATAGCACCTGTTCTTTATAGTAAGCCTTCACGATGCCACAGGTGTACTGTGCTCTAAGGGATCTCTGTACTGTAAATGAGACTCCAGATTTGTAAATGTGTAAACTTTTGGGTTAACTTTACTTAGTGAAACTTCCTCCGTGCAATTAAAATAGGATTCAATTTACATAAATTCAAATGCACCAGAGATGGGAAGTGAATGATATGTCAGGTAAGTTAAAAGAATAGTTGGATGTCTTTTTGTTTTTGAAAATATTTAGGTTTGGTTTTAGTTTGAACTATTTCTTTAAACAACAACATCAAGCAACCTTTGGTGCTATTTACTGTTTAGTAAAAAAGTATTATTTAGGTTTGATTCAAAGTTAAATAAGTTGGTGTCCTTCATTTTAATTTTTGGGCTTATAGTTTGTTTTGATCCAAATCCTTGTTTTACACACAACTTTTCAGGTATACAGATTTTGATGTTGTCCAGTCACTTTTCAATTGTGTTCAACTCTTCATGACCCCATTTGGGCTTTCCTTGGCAAGAATACTGGAGTGGTTTGCCTCTTCCTTCTCCAGCATATAGATATCAGTCAGTAACTCTGTAGCTACTCATTGAGTGCCTATTATGTCCCCAGAATGGTATTAGATATTAAATATTATGGGGATATACATCAAGTGTAAAACATAGAACATGACCTCAAGGAGTTTAAAGTGTATTCAATGAAACAAAACCAGAGTGAAATAATTAGAAATCAATTCAGTTTGATTCCATTCAAACTGACAAATATATAAAGTATCAGCTATATGCTAGTCATTATTCTAGGTAGTAGAGAGGTATGAAGATGAGTAAGTCACAATTTTTGCCCTAAAGGGGCAAATTCAAATGGAAGAAGGAGTAATTCTAAACCATATACTCTTTTTTTTCTTTGCTTTTTGGAGGGCATTTGGGGTTAAGTGACTTGCCCAAGGTCACAGGGCTAGTAAGTGTTAAGTGTCTGAAGCCAGATTTGACACAGGTTCTCCTGACTCCAGGCTGGTGCTCTATTCACTGTGCCATTTAGCCGCCCCAGGAGTAATTCTAGTATAAGGCAACACATGCTATGTCATAGGTATGAAAAGTGTTATAAGGTTTTAGAAGAGGGGTTTTGCATGTAGTTGAAGGGACTCAGGAGAGGCTTTGTGAAGAACATGGCATTTGAACTGGACCTTGAAGAACGGTTAAAGTAGGGTTTTGACTAGTAGATTTAGAGAAAGAGAAAAGGAGAACATTTATGACAGAGGAAATAGTATAAGCAAAATCCAGAGGTAGCATAATACATGGTGTATTGAGGCAATAGGATAGAACACATGTAGTAGGGGGACTAGTGGGAAGAAAAACAGGGAAAATATATTGGGGCCATATTGGAAGGCAATTGGATATTATTATGCAGATAGCATGGAAGTTTGTGAGGAAGGAAGTGATAATATGAACTATGTGGTAGTGACTTCAGTGCAATGAGGAGTTATGTGTGAGTCAAGAGCATGGAGATGGCAAAGCACACCATCATGTAGAATGAGATACTTGTCTGATTTGGTATATTTTGTATCCCAAATAGCTTCTTGGCCTCAAGGTTCTCTCCGTACAGATCCATCCTCCCCTTAGCAGCCAAAGTTGATCTTCTAAAGTACAGGTCTCACTACGTTACTCCCCTCTCCCTAACCCCCTACCCACACTCAACAAACCCCAGTTGACTCCTAATTACCTTTAGAATCAAATATAACATGTGTTTGGCATTTGAAGCCCTTCATAACATGACCCTGTTCTTCCTTTCAAGGTTTTTTATATTCTTCTTTCCCTTATATACTCTGTTATCCACCTACACTGGTCTACTCACTGTTCCTCACATGATACCACATCTTCCAGTTCTTGACTTATGCACTCACAGGCTGTTCCCCAAGCCTGGAATGTTGTCCGTCCTCACCTCCATCCATCTCTTGGTTTTCTGCCTTCCCTCAAGATAGCTCAAATGCAACCTTCTTCAAGAGGCCTTTCCTAGTTCTCTCAACCTATAACACCTTTCCCTCCAAAATTAGTCTCCATTTGCCTTATATGTCTTATCTGTACCTAGTTACTTACATGTTATCTCTTTAATTAGAATATGTTTGTTGATGACAGAAATGACTTTTGCCTTTCTTTATATGCCATGTGCTTGGCATAGTACCTCACTCCTTCAGTAAGTGTTTAATAGATACTTGTTGACTGACCCTTCTGTTTGGAGGAATTAATTTTTTTCCAAGTGACTATTCCTTCATTGTTCCTAATTGGGAATCAAATTCATGTTTTGGCTCCATAGCTGTATTAGTGTATTCTAACTAAGGGATGCTGTAAGTAGTATATCCAAGGCCAGGTTATTAAAGTGCAGCAGAATTGGAAAAGAGTGAAAATTTTGTTGTTCTGATTTCTTGTGGCCAATCCTCGAGGCTCTGTGAATATGAAGAAGTTATCAGTTCATATTTTTCATGGAATGGTCCTTATGAACCAGTATGAACTGAATCGACCAGATCTCTTAGCCAATTATATTTCTGCTGAAGTTTTGTAGTCTTACTCAGTATTCTGTCTAACTCCTGGGAGGCAGGGTAAGGTGCCTGTGGTGGCCCAAGAGAACCTATTATTATAACAGCTAATATTTACATAGGGCTTAAAGATTGCAACTCTTTTTAAAAGACTTTCCTTTATAAGACTTGAAGGCAGAATGAGATTTAAGAAAGAAAGGAAATTAGACTAATAGAAACTCAGTTGCAAAAAGGAAACCCCACACTAAGGTCGCCACCTCTACAATATTGACAGGGACAGACCAAATGCTTAACTGTAACTCTCCCCCCACTCCAACGTATGTGTGTCAATGGCAACTACTTGCATAAGTACCACCCTCCTAGGTTTTTGGGAGATCAAAGTAAAAGTTGATCTACCATTCAACTTTTGATTCCTCTACCAATCTAGATTTCAATATAGTAGGATGTGGTGATGAAAGATTGATGTATGTTAAAGTCAGGAAGGGACTTGAAATTCAGTTGAGATTGCATCATCTCCTTTGCTTTTTTTTTCATTTGTTACCAATAAGATCATGGCTATTCCTTTCACACAGAGAGGGGCTAGCAGAAAATCTCAATATGATATTCAGAGGATTTTTTGTGTCTCTAAAAGCATGTAATTTTTAATGTATTTTTTTCTTTTTTGATAAAAGGATAACAAAAGCGTACTGCAGCATAGGGATTAGGGATTTGCTTATTAAATGTGTGTAACAGCTAAATGTGTATCTTGCTAATCCTGATTTGTGAACTGCAATTTTAAAACATCCTTTAAATTGTTCTTTTTCATTCCTAATCATTTTGCTATGGAATCAGAGATTTAAAAAGGTGTCTCAGGGGCCATTTAGTCCAGGGATTAGCCTCATTGACAGTGTGATGAAACTTACAGATCTCTTCTCAGAACAATATTTTAAGCGTATAAAATACATAGAGTTACAAAGGAAACCAATTATGTTAAGCTATAGCTATCAAAAACTTTTTTTTTTAGTTCTTAGACCCCAGGTTAAAAACCTTTAATATAGTTCAATACCCTAATTTTGCAGATGAGGAAACTGAGGCCATAGAGATTATGACCTATCTATGGTTATTCAGCTAGTTATTGATAGTTAGGACCAGGACTAAAATATAGTTCTCCTGACTCTCAGCCCAAAGGCTGTTCTTCTTTGGTTTTAAAGCTGTCTACATATCATTCTAGAATTGATTTGTCTTTTAAGGTTAAATAATTGATGTAAATCTAGTACCAAGAGAGGGAAACACTTTAAGGTTGGATTTAGAAAATATTTCCATTTTATTTAAAAACCTTATAGAGATTGAAGCATTGACAAGGCTTTTCCCATACATCATCCTAAAGTAGTCATTGGCTTTTTACAAAGATTTTTAAATTACTTATGTCAGGACATTATCCTTATTGATGGCAATTTTTAATGTAAGATGGTGAAGGATGGACTGCTAATCCTGGCCCCCAAAGTAATAGATTCAGATACTTGTGGTTTGTGTTAATACACTGGTCGTTAATATTTAATGCTCTTTTGTCTTCCATTTCAGCCCGTCTCTGCCTGCCCTTGATTGGCAGCTGCCCTCTCACTCAGGACCTTATGAACTTAGGATTGAAGTACAGCCCAAATCCCACCACAGAGCTCATTATGAGACTGAAGGAAGTCGAGGGGCTGTGAAGGCATCTGCAGGAGGTCACCCTATTGTACAGGTATCAGTATTTTTTTTTTAAGACAGGAAGGTTGGTTTGTTCTGACATGTCACCTGAATTTATACTTTTTAGTGTTCCATATTCTGTCTTTGCAGAGAAAATCGAGTGTAGCCCTTCCTTCTATTCATTTCCTTCTTTTCCTCCCTGCTTACTTTGCCTCCTCTTGCAACCTTTTCCCTCTTTTCTCCTTTCCTTCCTTCCACAATGATCCTTTTATATCATAAGCAGTCTAGGTGTTTGGGTTGTCTTTGTTTTTAAAAAAAGTATTCTAGGTGATGTCTTTCTCTTTAATATGTTTAGCAAAGAATTAGAGTAGCATGTGATGTTTCTCTCCAGAATCTTTTGATTGAACCAAAGTTTTATACCTAAGAAAACATGCATGCTAAACTTGGAGACAGACTTCTGCTAAGTAGGCAATGCTGGGAAGATGGATTGGTATCTAAGACAATATAGTCTTTGTGAGAAAGTTGGGTCACTGGCTACTTTTCTTCTTGGTTTGTCTATCCCTATACATTTTCTATTACTCATGGCTCATATATCCCTTGCAAATCATAAACAGATTACATTGAAATCAGAAGCCAGAAAATCAAATCATTGAGTTTGAAGAAGATGAACAGCACAAGCAAAGATGCTTTAGCCCACCCTGGGAATTCTTCTAACTTTCCAGATGGTGGCAGTATGGATCACTGAGGGAGAGTGGAGGAAGTGGTCCTTTTACCTTTATGGCTTCTTTCAATAGATTTGAGGGGTTCCCATGGGGCTATTTACATTCTTAGTGTGCTTTAAGAGGGAGAAAAAGAGAATGAAAGGAAAGCAAAGTTAACAACCTGACAATATGAAGATTTTAAAATAAATTTCTGACAGTCTTCAGTGAGTAAATTTTAACATTTGTTAGGATTATTGTGAGAAGCTCATAGTACTTTGACCAGATCTCATTTATTTTTTAACCAGTCTGAATCAAAGGTATTTTTTTTTCCCAGGCACCTAGGTGATACAGTGAATGGAGGGCTGGGCCTGGAGTCAGGAAGACTGATCTTCCTGAGATCAGGTCTGGTCTCAGACACTTACTAGCTGTGTGACCCTGGGCAAGTTGCTTTACCCTGTTTGCCTCAATTTCCTCATCTGTAAAAGGAGCTGGAGAAGAAAATAGCAAACCATTCACCATTCCAGTATCTGTGCCAAGAAAAACCCAAACAGGGTCAGGAACAGTTGGACATGACTAAAACGACTGAACAAAAGCCTAAGTTTAAAGTAGTAAAAAATCAAAGCTGGACTAGCCCACTGATTTACCTTAGGGAACTTTGGAGTAGTCACTTAATGCTTGCTGGATTTTAGTTTTCTTGTCTATACAAAGATAGGTATAGACTAGATAATAGCTAAGATCATTTTTAGCTCTATGACAATTTTATATCACAGCCTGGTCTATAAACCATGGCCAGGCAGGTATCAAAAAATAAATCATAGTACCAAGCTATTCTTATAGTCCTACATCAGCTTTATCTATGAAACTATCCTGAAACCCAGCTTGTAGCTGATAAACTAGGATTATGTATAAATGCAAAAACCTAGGACTAGGAAAGGACTGAGGCTGGCAGTGGACACTGGCAAAACTGTGAATCTGACCATTTCACCTGATGTTAAACCTTATTCAGACTTCATCTACTTTTGCCCAGTGATTTAGATAACCCTCTAACTAATCCACTAGATGAATGCTTTTGGATGTGTCCCTCAACCATTATGGGACCAGTGTTTCTAACTTTTGCTAAAAAAAAAAAGATCATAGCATGGTTTTTGGGTTTTTGCAGACCTGGCTAAAGTTTCAGTTCACTGCTGCAGTGACCATCCAGAGGTTATGACCATATACCTCATTTTCATGTTAAATCTCTTTTCCTTTCTTTCCTTTTTGTTTTGATTTATTAATTCTAAAAGCTTGACTCTTGTTGTCTAAAAAGATAAGGCCTGGATTAGGGAATCTTTGGTTTATTTGACACAATTAAGGACCACATATAAAAAAGAAACTATTGATGCTATGTGTCACATACTAATAATAACTTGCATAAGGTTTGCAAAGCACTTTAAAAATATGATCTCACTTCATTCTCACAACAATGCTAGGAGTAGTTGCTATTACTTACATCTTACAGATGGGGAAACTGAAGTAGATAGAGGTCAAGTGACTTACCCAGGGTCCCACATCAAATACTGGAGGCCTGATCTGAACTCAGCATTTAGCATAGTTCCTGGCACATAATAAATGCTTAATAAATTGTTTATTTTAAAAATAAAGTGTTTACTGACTGACTTTGGATTCAACACTCTGCCCATTGTGCTATCTAGATGCCTTCATAAATATACATATATATGTATATACACATAACATCTGGTAAAAGTGCAAAATATAGTTTTTTTTTTTAATGTCATTGAGCAACTATGTGGCGCAATGAATAGAATACTGGCCTTGGAGTCAGGAGAACCTGAGTTCAAGTCTGGCCTCAGACACTTAACACTTACTAGCCGTGTGACCTTGGGCAAGTCACTGCCCTCCCCCCTCCAAAAAGACAAAAAAAAATGTCATTAATTGATGTTTTCTGTGAGTCAGTTACATTCAACCTTTTTAAAGTCTCATTCCAACGTTTGTCCCACAAAGGACATCTCTCTAAAAGAGTAAACGGCTCGCCTGATAGTCTCTAATTTTCTCTTAAGTAGAAGAAATAGGAGAATCTCTTTAAGTAAAGGTTAGAGTTTGTTTAGAGCACCGTAAAGAGGCTTCCTGTTCAGCTATGAACTTGAGCTCTGAAGATCCTCCAACTTGGTGATTGTGTATGTGTGTGTGTGTGTGTGTGTGTGTGTGTGTCTCCATGTGGGTCTGTCCCACATTCCAGCTTCATAAAGAGTCTGGGAGGAGTGGGCATTTTATTTTCTTCACTGGTTTGTGTATGAGAAATGCCACATGGTCTTGTTATCTTTCAGGAATAATAAACATGGTGACGTTGGTGAGCAAATTCTAAGTGAAGAGAGGAACACAGAGACAGACAGCGGAGGTCTATGTAAAAAGAGCCTATGGTTCCTGAGCCAAATTCTACCCTCAGATGAATGTCTGCAGCTCATGTTGACTTTAGTACTTTTCCTGCATACATCTAAGGGCAGAATTTGGCTCTTTTAACGGTGACTCAGTGTGGCATTTCCCCACCTCATAAACATTTTGAAAAAAATATGGTTTACTTTGCTTCAGGGTTAGGACATTGAGGATGAGGTCTTTGACCAGTAAGCCTTATTGGTAGAAAAGAGGCAGACATAACATCTACCTTTTGTAACTATTTTCTGTCTACAGAAAATAAAAAAAATTTAAAAACCCAGATAAGTTTTTTGGGGGATTTGGTTTTTCTTTCTGTCAGATTTTACCTAATAAACTTTGAAAGTTTTTTTTTTTAATGGTAAGTCACTAACTTTCAAGGACTACATTAGAGATGAGAATCTTTTCATCTGGCCCAGAACTCCAGGTTATACAGAATATGTACATAGTGTTTCTTTGTCCCTAATCATGAAACTGGTTTCCCCAACCCTGTTATTTGGAAAAATCATACAAGTTGGAAAGGGCCCTCAGTAGGGCTTACAGTATTTGTGTATTTATTCCATTGAGATAAATGAAGAGGGAGAGAGGAAAAGGAGGCCACAGAAACAAATGGTTGGTTTTCAATGCCAAAAATCAGTGAAATGGAGTCAGGAGGAAGCAAGCTGAAAAGCTAAGTACTTTAGAACTGAACATATGTGAATGATATTAAAGTGATATTTGTAGCCCCACACTTGATGCCAATTAATACCTACTCAGGTCTCCGCATGATGTGAGGAAATGTCGATGGAGAGATGGAGAGACATTCAGTGCACCCTGGCCAATCTGACATTTCAAGTTTCCACCTTGCTAGGTGGAAAAAGTGGTGAAAATGCCAGTTTTTTAGTTAGCCTAAATAACTACAGACATTTCCCTCCCCTCTCCTGCTTCAGTTTTTAGTGAATGAAAGTGTGGTATTGCTGAGTGGAAAAGATAGTGTACTAAGAAAGGAAAGAAGACTGGCAAGGAAGAGAAATGAAAGTAAAGTCATGTTACTGTGGAGAAACAGTGTTTTCAGTCCTTAGCCGAAGACATAGATTTATTGAAGTTTTTCGTAGGGATGTGTAGAAACCAGAGAGATCATGGGACTATGCTGCATATATTTACCACCTTTCTTTCTAGAAATTCAAAGCTTTTAGGCATCATTAGTATCTTCACAATATTTCACCAAGGATATAGTGGTTATCACTCTTCCTATGAGGCAGATGGGTGTTCAGTCATTTTTCAGTCACATCCAACTCTTTTTGACCACATTTGGGTGGTTCTTGGTGGAGATACTGGAGTGGTTGTCCATTTCCTTCTCTAGTTCATTTTACAGATGAGCAAAATGAGGCAAACAGAGTGAAGTGACTTGCCCAAGATTATACAACTATTGTCTGAGCCCAGACTTGAACTCATGAAGATGGGTCAGGAAGTTAGCTTGCAGCTTGGTGAAGTAGTGGCCCAGGCTTCAGAGTCAGAGGTCTTAACTTCACATCTGGGCTCTGTCATTTACTATGTGACCTTTGCTTTCTTGGGCCTCAATTTCCACATCTCTAAAATGAAGGAGTTACCTTATACAATTTCTATGCTTCCAGCTCTAAACCTTTTGCTCATTATTGACTTTTGGAGGATGAGTGACTTGTTTCAAACCTTTATGAGTTAATAGAATTAAAATCTGTGAGACACAGTACTTCTCAGGAGCAACTTAAAACTTGAGTAGACTTCTATCATGCTCTTTAAGAGTGTGACTGTCTCCTTAAAGGATAGTGCCCAGTGAAGATTAGTGGTATAATAAATACCCAGTCAAATCTGCCTTTGTGTTTTACTAGTTTCTTCTGTCTCTGGTTGAGATCTGTGGCATCTTATGGAATTTCGACTGGATGTAAGATATGTGTTTTATAGCTTATCCCTATGGAGTGCAAGAAGTAGAGAGGGAGGAAGGTTAAATAGGAGGAAGATAGTTGCCCCTGTAGTTGTGCAGGGGCACTTACAGGAGAATGGGGGAGACTACCACTGAAGAGCTTCCTGTATACCCAGGGTGTCCCCAAAGTCTTAGTGCAATTTTAATGTTTTACACACTCTCTCTCTCTCTCTCTCTCTCTCTCTCTCTCTCTCTCTCTCTCTCTCTCTCTCTCTCTCTCTCTCCCCTTCCATCCCCCCCTTCTGTACACACACATATACAAATGCACATTTGTTGTTGTTCAGTCATGTCCAACTCTATGTGACCCCTTGGATGTTGTCTGTGGCAAAGATACTGGAATCGTTTACCATTTCCTTCTCCAGTCTGTCACCATTTTACAGATGAAGAACTGAGGCCAAGAGGGGTTAAGTGACTTGCCCAGAGTCACATAGCTTATAAGTGTCTGAGGCTAGATTTGAACTCAAATCTTTCTGGCTCCAGGCTCAGTGCTCTATCCATTGTACCACCTAGCTTCTCTTACACACACACACACACACACACACACACACACACGTATACACACATATCTGTTTAGTAATGGTGAGAGTGAGCTGTGAGCTATTTGAATAGTAATGGGCCAGCTTCCTTATCTTCCTGACCATATCTACTATATCTCCCCCCTGTCCCCATTTTCCTACTTTTAAGATCTGCTGAGAAAATAAGGAAGGCTCCATGCCAATGAGCCACCTTATGAGTACCAGACCTAAAGTCAAGAATTCACATCTGACCTCAAACCCTTAGTAGCTGTATGCATGACCCTGGACTAGTTAATTTCTTTCAACCATAGTTTCTTCATATGTAAAATGGGGAAAATAATAACACCTATTTCCTGGGGCTATTGTTGAGGATAAAATGAAGTAGGATTTGTAGTTTTGGAAACTTTAAAGTACTATACAAATGCTAGCTATCAATTTACAACGATTACTTTGTAAAGTCAATTTGATATTCTCCTTTTATACTCAACATATGGCTAGTTTGTACACAACATTCACTCTTAGGACCTCCCTGGTGTGAGAGTGAGGTTTGGATGGACCATGGATGATGCGCATGAGACTGGAACTCTGCAGATCAAGCTTCTTATCAAGGAGATAGCTGGAGCCACAGAGTATGTTAGTGGTGATATACCCTCCCCCCGAAAAACTAATTTAAAAAACTTTAACCTTTTTTTGGTGAGATGATTTGGGAGGCACTGCGATACAGTGGGATCAGAGGGCTAGAGTTCAAAACCTGTCTTTGTCATTTATCTGTGTGATCATAGGTAAGTTATTCTTCCTCTCTGGTCCTCAATTCTCTTATTTATAAGATGAGAGAATTGTACTAGATGGCCTTTGGGCTACCTATCAGCTCTAAATATATGGTCCTCTGTTTCTCTGATTTGGGGCAAGGAGTGAGAAAACTGTAGTTATAGACTGAATGTTTTTGTATTCTGAGCCTGAGCTGGGCATTCTGCTTCAAGCGATGAACTAAATCTTCCTTGATTTCTTTGAGAGCAGAAGAGATGAGGTTATCAGGGAGATAGTTACAATACCTTTCATTAAGAAGAGGACTGGCAATAACTATCAATATGATTAATGCGTGAAGGGGAGCCAGCTGCTTGACCATTTCAACATCAGCTTGCTGATAAAAGAATGATGAGGGAGGGAAATCAAACAGGTTTCTGCTTTGGGCAGAATACCCGGAGTGAGAATGGACAGTTAAGAACAAAAGTGAAGTGAGGAGGATTCCACACTCTTTTATACTCATACATGTACCTCCAGACGTCTCTGTGACCCTGGCCACCATGCCACTTAAAACCATCTCAGATGTCACCACTCCTGGTTTTAAGGGACCATGTCAACCAAACCTGGTGCATTGTGCATCATGAAAAAATAGTAATCTTCAAGGGCTATATGGTATTGCAGGTTATATACAGCCTCTTGTGTGGTTGACTATGAAATTTTCCTATGGTGACTATATAATTTCTGAACCAAAATCAGGACATATGATCTGAATTTCTTTTGCAAGTCTTGTTAAAAGTACGTTTTCTTCCCTTGAAATTGGGACTATTTAGGAAAGGTAACCATGTCCATTTTTAGAACTGTATTATTCTTTGAGTAGGAGTTGGAGGAGGGGATCTTTAAAGTAGAATATTGGATGGGGAGTCTGAACACAGGGGTTCAGACTCTGATTCTATCACTATTGGAAAAGTCATTAACCTCTTCCTGAGGCTTTGTTTTCTCATCTGCAAAATTGGGAGAATGATATCTGTTATGTCTTCATCATTGGGCTGTTGACACAATCAAGTGAAATAATGTTTGTACAAGATTTTGTCAACTTTAAAGTGCTATATAAATATCAATTAATGATATTATTACTTACCTCACCAGGCTACTGAGAGGTATATATAAGATAATGCATTCAAAGCATTTTCTAATTATAAAGCACTAAAGAAATATCACTAATCATTTTTTTTTGCATAAGAGTGAAAAATGAAAATAACCTTAAGCCACTTGTAGAACTTTTAATAAAAGTAGAACTTCTCTCAGTGTCCGAGGATCTTGGCTAAATTTAAACTTCAGTGTTTAGTCCTAACCTCTGCCTATCTCCCCCTCTGCTCCCTTTCCAGCTCTCTGAGTCTGTACATTTATTTGGAGCGGTAATTTTCAAACATTTTTCCTCTCTGCTCCTAAGCTCAGATATGGCTCCTCTGTCCCCTTTCAAACCATAGTGTGGTTCCCTCTTAATAAAACAAGTGGCATCAATTAAGAGTGAACAGGAAAAAGTGCAGGGGAAAGAACTGAGAAACACACACACACACACATCCAAATTTCCTTAATACATTTCTGGGTCATAGTTTGAGAAACAAAAAAAAATTGGAGGGGGTGGATAATAATTTACTTTTCCTTTTTAAAGACCTCTTAGTAAGTAGTGATGCTTGACACAGAACAGTTATATTTCATCTTGAATTTGATTCCACAGTGCTACATTTAATAAAATTGTTTGCATTTCTGTGATCTTAGTATCATATGTATGGAGTAAAGTAGAATCATCATTATAAAGGAAGATATACATGTGGAACATTTGCGGGTATACTTTTAAAAATTAAGTATTTGTCAAAAATTATGACTTTTTCAGAAAAAGAAATAACTATCTCCTTAAAATGATTTTAAATGAAAGATTAGAACATGGGAAAGGAAGCATGTTAAAGCAGCAACATCATTTGTTGACTAGCTGAACTAAAAAGAAAATGATCTTGAAGGAGAAGCAAAATTCAAGTTTCTTTGTAAGCAAAATTATTTATTTGTTAGCAACGTAAAGCATTTTGTACAATTGATGTGGCCAAATGAATTATGTATATGAAACTTAGGTAAGTAAGAAAGAAAGAATAGAGGTTTTTAAAGTTTAATTTTCAAGATAGTGGACTAGAGAGGTGGCTAAAAATAGACCTTGCATGTAATTATAAAACACACAAAAATAGAAAACTCCCTGTCTTTGGTGTAACTCAATAACCACAAAGTTTTATCCTGTGTTGAGTTATTTTAGCATATCCTTTAACACAGTAGACTCTGACACCCTAACCTTATCCTTACTTCTCAAAAGCATTACTGTAACATTAGACTGCAAAAAGAGGAGACCACAGATTAACTTGATAAGGGCATGACCAACTCCTTTTAGCCATCAATATTACAAGTAGTAGATGAAAATTATAGACATCCAGATGATGCAGTGGCTAGAGTGCTGGACCTGGAATCAAGAAGACTCATCTTCTTGAGTCCAAATCTGGCTTTACTAGCTGTGTGACTCTGGGCAAGTCACTTCACCCTGTTTGCCTCAGTTTCTTTCTCTGTAAAATGAGCTGGAGAAGGAAATGACAAACTACTTTGCCAAGAAAACCCTAAATGGGGTCACAAAGAGTTGGACAAGATTGAAAAATGACTGAACAAAAACAAGATGAGAATTGTACTGCCTGTTTTTCTAAGTGGTGAGTCTTTGACCACTGGAATGACAATTCTGTAATAAGACTAATGAATGAACTCATTCATACTCATATGTGGTATATACCCAGAGCTTTCATATGTAAATCGATTATTTCTCTTCCTATATCCATTCAATCCTATTTGCCATTCATCTTGATAATTATCCTAGAAAAAGAAACAAACAAAAAAACCTCAAGGTCATCTAATCCTTCAGCATGAAAAACCTAAGTACATATTCAGAGAGAGAATAAACTAGTGATAAATTTATTTGAAGATGAAAGTGTTCCTTATAAATATAGTGGTGCAGTGGATAGAACACCAAGCCTGGAGTCAGGAAGACTTGAGTTCAAATCTGGCCTATGATACTTACTAGTTGTGTGACCCTGGGCAAGTCACTTAACCTCTACCTGTCTCAGTTTCCTCGTCCATAAAATGGGAATAATAATACCTCCTACCCCACAGGATTGTCATGAGGATCATATAAATGTTAGTTATTATAATTATTCTATTATTACTCACTTTTCAAATGTCAGTCCAACAAATAGATATAAACCCAACATGTGATTTTCTTTTTGCTTATGATCATAGGATAATGAATAAGAGAGCTAGGAAGTATCTTAAAATCTCAAGCCCAACATCCTTGTTTTGCCAACAGGAACCAGACAGGTAGCACACCTTGCTTAAGGATACACAGCTAATTAGTTAAAATCCTATAGCAAGACCCAGGTTTCCTGAGTCTCAGTGTTCTCTGTTCTGTGGGTGAGGATGTGGTGGGGGTGGAGGGGTAGGGTGCAGAAGGTGGAGGGAAATGTGTTTCATTTATTTTCTTTGGGACTTTAGTTGGTTTTTCAGTTACTCAGAGTTTGATTTTTTTTTGTTCTTTCTTTGTATCCCTGGTGTTTAACACAGTACCTGGAACATAGTAAGTGTTGAATAAATGCTTATTGATTGATTCCTTTAAGGATCTTTTAATTTTTTTGGTGGTCATTGTGCATATTGTTCTCTTGGTTATATTTATTTTACTCTGTAGCCATTCATATAAATCTTTCCATTTCTCAGAATTCTTTGTATTCATCAGTTCTTACTGTATAATAATATTCGGTGCCATTCACATACCATAATTTTTTCAGCTATGCCCCCATTAATGGGTACCAATTTTGCTTGCAGTTCCATGAGAATAGCTCTATTCTTGATAGAATTGTCATCATCCTTTGCAACTTCTTTTCACCACCACCCCCTTCCCTGAAGTGTTAATAGTCAAACCACCCTTTCATACAGATGGAAATGTCATACTCCTCATGTTGGGGAATATAAAGAGCTGGCAAACACCTGCTAGCCGGGTTGCAGTTCGTCATTAAAATCCACACAAGCACTCAACAACCCAGACTGTGAGCCCAATTTTATAGCCTCATTTTAAGATGGCCATACTTAAAAAAGTAGATATTTTTCACACTTCTTACTTCCAAAATTAAAGCTTGTTTGAAAGGAGCAAAAGGATGATAAAACAGAAAAGTAAAATGATCTGGCAGCTGTTTGTTGGCAGCTATCAAAATAAAATACAAGGAGACCATAGAAGGTTTATTGTAAAAGCTACCTGGGAAAGGCTTGGCTTTTTAAAAAAAAACTTCATTGGGTTATTTTCTGCCAATGCTTAGATGAAATATGGTAGCACAGTTGTCAATAAATCCATCAATCAGCAAATATCTATAAAGCACCTCCTATGTGCTAAATGCCAAGGATACAAAGACAAAAAAGATAAGATATCTTGGGGTTCAATATTGTTGTCTCAGTCCAATGGTTCTTAATCTTTTTTTCAGTCATGGACCCCTTTGGTAGTCTGGTGAAGCCAGATATGATGTATAGATATTTATAGATAGATAAATAATTAGATAGACAGGTAGGTAGATAGATAGGTAGATAGAGAGATAGATAGCAAATTCATGGACCTTGGATAAAGAACTCCTGCTTTAGTAGATTCTTTCTGAAGTGTCTTCTGGAGTTCAGGATGCCCATGGCAATTTCTGGTCTTTGGGGGACATCTTACTTCTCTCCAACTTCACTTTAGAAAGGAAAATAGCATAAAAGTTGTGCCAGTTTCCCAGGAGATAGTGGTTCACAAGGTACAAAGATCAGTCTGGGGGCCTCTGTCCTCTTAAAAAATTAAATTATTCAACCAGCCTATTTTTTCCCTCCACTATTTTAAAGTCAGTTTCATGTTGCATAATGAAATTCAGTGAAAAGGAGGTAGTTTTAATTTAACTTGAAAATACACAATTTACAATATTATTTGTAGAACATACCTCAAGCAAAGTTAAATTTGTTCATGGATCCAGGAGTGGATGGACGTTTTTCAGATGAGTAATTGGGGATTTTTTTAAAATGAGGCGATCATTCTAAATAGATCTTTACCGTGGTTTACCTGCCTTATAATTAAAACAATTGTTGCTAGAAATCTTCTCTTGCATCATCTTGCCCCAAATGTTGGTTCCCTTATAATGTCATTCAGTATGCCACCTTCCTAGCTGTCTGTCCATCTGTCTGACTTATTTTCCAGCTGTCTCTCTGTCCATCTGTCTATTTCCCTGGATGAATGGTTAGATGAATGGGAAGCTATTTCTGTGACTTATGTTCTACCTCTCTCCAATCCCCAGTAGTGTGTACTATTTGATTGCTAGTAGATATGAAGAGTTTCCATAGGGAGTAATACAGAATTCATAGTGTTCTGTGGATTATTTTTTGTAGTCATTTGTAAAACCCCATAGAGGTGACAGATGTGAGTCAAGAGGATGTCAGCATTTCATTCATGTTATCTATTCAGTACAGCAGCAATTCTGAAACATTTTAGTCTCCCCTTTATACTCTTAAAAATTATTGAGGATTGGGGCAGCTAGGTGGTGCAGTGAATAGAGCACCAGCTCTGAAGTCAGGAGGACCTGAATTCAAATCCGGCCTCAGACACTTGACACACTTACTAGTTGTGTGACCTTGGGCAAGTCACCTAACCCCAATTGTCTTGCCTTCCTCCCTCCCTCCAAAAAATTATTGAGGATTTCCCCAAGAGCTTTTGTTTATGTTGGTCACATATACTGATAATTACCATGTTAGAAATTAAGACATTTTGTTATTTGTATGAAAATAGTTTTGACCTCACAGACCTCCTGAAAGGGTCTTGGGGATCACCAGGAGGACCTGTGCCACACTTTGGACTGCTGTTGTGCCATTTGGTCAATATTTTTCATGACGCCAATTGGATGTAAAAGAGAATTTTGAAGGAAGAATCGGGCTCACCTTTTTAAATCCTTTGTCATCTCTTGATTCTTTCTGTACTTGATTTTTTTTTAAAGCAATTGGGGTTAAGTAACTTGCTCAAGGTTACACGGCCAGTTTTTTTGGGGGGTATGTGTGTGGGGGTATTTAGTATCTAAGGCCAGAACCGATCCCTGGTCCTCCCGACTCTGGGGCTGGTGCTCTTACTCACTGCGCCACCTAGCTGCCCCACTGTACCTGATTTTTAAAAAATTATTTTAGTCCTACCTTGTCCATACTTATTATGTCATTCCAGTTTAAGACACACTTTAAAAAATCTTTTATATAGTAATAATCTGCTCCTTTTATTTATGCATTTTTAATGTTATCATTGTCTCTGATCTCTGATGAAAGTTTCTATTTATGACTTTTGTTTTCTGAGCACCACAGGATACTCTGATTTTTGATAACTGTGCATAGAACACAAAACATCTTGGCATTGACTGGAAACTGGTGGTCATAGAGGACCATTTTAGAATGGTTGCCCTTATTTTCCCATTCAGCCATCTGTTCCTCATTGTGGGACACTTTCTGATTGCCTCTGTCCAATTAGAGTAAAGCTCTGTGGGTGGAGTCAAATCTTCAGTTTGCTGTTTAATTCCCCTCCCCCCCTTTTGTTTTTATCAGTAACTAATAAGGCATGATCAAAGATCTTTGTGACTGTTCTCCTTTACCTTTCCTGTATGTGAGGAAAAGGGAAATAGAACATTGTTTCAAGTCATTTCGGTAGGGGATATTTAAAAAAAAAAACTTTTTGACTTTTTTTTTTGTATTAGGGAGGGTTTGGTTTAAGTCAGTGATTCCATTTTAATCCTGGGATTTTAGAGTCAGTAAATTTAGCAACAAATGTTTACTAAGTAGTTATCATCTACCAGGTGCTGCTCATACAAAGAAAAGCCAAAAAAAAAAAAAGTCCCTGCCCTCAAATGGACCTTGATGGTTATCTAATTCTAGCCCCAGAGGTTGGAAAGGTAGTGTGCTATATAGGGGATAGCCCAGAGAACTGGTTTCAAATGCAGCCTTAAACACAGTCTTATTTGGATGATCTCAGGCAAGCCAAAACCTTAGTCTTCCACGTTTGTAAAATGGGAATAATAATTATACTATCTACATCATTGGGTTGTTGTACTTTGTAAACCTTAAGGTTGTGAGTTCTGTTGCTCCTATTTTTCTTACATCTTAAAAAAATTATCTTTTTAATCATGAACTTAATGAATATGAGCATTTTAATATGCAAAGAAGAATAGAAAAATAATTATTTTCCATCTTAATCTTTTTTTCTAGTCCTTACCTTTTGACTAAGACCATGTGTTTTAGTCTTCCTTACCCTCTGGACTGATTTTTTTATATTTGTGTTACTTTTCTCCACCTTATTATATTTCATTGCTGTGTTGCTTTAACCATTTCTATAAATAAGGCTTTTATTAGTGACTAGTGAAGAATACCACAAGTATAAAAGTATGCTGCATAAAGAATCAGCAAACATTTAGAGAGGCAAGGCAGGTGAGAAACAAAATTTAACATCATTTTGGTGAAGGGAGACACAGAAACAATGTTGAAGTTAAATGAGGCATTCCAATGTAGCTGCAATTTAGAATAAGCTAATTTTCAGTGAGTTTAGAAGTTGATCTATGTATCCCATCAGGATTTACTTTTCACATTAAAATCACATTTTAAATCCTGCTTAGCTGGTTTTGAATTATGCAAGTGTGAGGGAGCATACAAGAGGGATGGTCACTGGTTGTTTTTAAATATTCATCTATAATATGAAGAAACTGTGGATAAATATCTTGGAAAAGGAAAGGTTCTGGGGGGATAGGGTAGTAGACTTCCTATGAAGGGGTGTTACGCAATTGGATTTGTACATTTGATCCCAGAGAGCAGAACCAGGAGCAGTAAGTTTAAGTTATGAAGAGGCTATTTAGACTTGATGTGAGGAAAAACTTTCTAACAACTGAGGCTGTTTAAAAATAGAATGTATTTCCTCAAGAAGTGGTGGGATCCCCAGCTTGGAAGATCTTCAAGCAGAGGGCAGACAGTCACTTGCCGGGTATCTAGGGGAGCTGCCTTTTGTGTGTGAGTTGTGGTAACTAATAGGCTACTCATTTTGGACACATTATAGATTCACAGAACATTGGAACTGGCAAGCAGTTTTTTTTTTTTTTTGCTTTTTGGAGGGCATTGGGGTTAAGTGATTTGCCTAGGGTCACACGGCTAGTTTTTGTGTTAAGTGTCTGAGGCTGGATTTGAACTCAGGTCCTCCTGACTCCAGGGCCGGTGCTCTATTCACTGTGCCACCTAGCCACCCCTGGAAAGGAGTCTTGAGGTAATCTAGTCTAGACTTACAATTTTAAAGATTAGGAAACAGAATCTCAGAGAGGTGGACCAACATAGCTAGTTGATGGTGAATTGAGACTACAGTTACCCCTTCCACATTGAGGGGGTTAGGGGCATGGTGTCCCCACGATCTGGAAAATCTATGTAAAATTTTTTGGCCCTACTTTTATACAAGAGAAAAAGTCTGAATTTTTTTCTTTTTCTTTTATGGGGTGTTTATAGTACCTTATTGTAAAATTTGGATTAAGTATTTGGTCATAGGCTATATTATACAATACATATATTTTATGCATTTATGAGTTTCTAAACTTTTTCTGTGTTACCTGCTGGCCTTCGCATGTCATCTGTGGCTTTCACAAAACTTACCGAAATTTCTGTTTTAATTTCTTATGCTGACCCATGATATATTGAAACTGATGGGGAAAAATGTGATGTGCAAGGGATAACTGTAGAGCCTGGTTTTCCTGACTGCTGGTTTAACACGCTTTCTGTTTGACCCAGGATGGCCTTGCAGTTCTTCAAATGACAAAGAAATAGTACGGTTAATTACTTTCCATAAGAATTCTTTGATACCATTTTAAATAAATTGTCTACACTTCCAAAGATTATCATTTACAACAGAATGGAATAAGATGGTCTTCAGGTCCAAAGGCAACCAAAACAAAATCTGCTTCTTAGGAAGCTCCTAAAAACACCCTGACAAGGCTACATTCTGCTGCTTTAAGTTATATCTGTAAGATATCAGAGAAGATTTTTTCCCCCAACCAGATTAACTCTGAAGCGCTTGCATAGCAAACCTCTTTATTGGGCACCTGGATAAACACACTAGTCATTACCAATGCCATTATTTTTAATAATAGAGAGGAATCTTTTGAATTCTGCCTTTCTGACTCTGTAGGGCACAGCAGTGCCCGTGAAAGGACAGAAAGGTGTTCTTCACTTTTCCCCTAGTTTACCTGCAGTCTGGGCCTACAAAAGCTGCTGGCTAATGTAGCTTCCTAACCAGCTGTGCTAACGAAACAGCCAAGGTGGCATCAATCAGACATCCTGGAAAAATATTGTGTACTGTTTATTCCTCCTCCATCCTCTTTTCCCACCCCTCTATGTAACTTAATTTGGAGGTTTGTTCTCTTGAGTTCTGCATTGAATGGCTTTTTTATAGTATTGCAAAGGAGCAGAATTTTAACCTGAGTCTTGAGCATAGGTTAGATTGAGCTTAATATTTACCAAGCACGAATATCACATGCACGTCAGCATCTAGAGAAGGACTCACATTTAACCACAGGATTAAATAAAGTGAGTTCTACCACCATTTAATAGCAAACTCTCAAAAATATCATTTAAAATGTGCAAAATTTCCTCTTAGCTGTCCCCCTATAGTTACATTGCAAAGTTGATCATGACTTGAAAGTAAGGAATTTTAATCTGTATGGGGTAAAGTGATTAGTTTATACTGAGATTTGGCAACAAAGAATAGAAATAGAATCAAAAACTCAAATTCTGACAAAGTGATAATGTAGGTAAACCAATAATCCTGCCTTTGGCATAAGGACCACAGGCAGATCAGGAAGCCTCCATTACCCTTCTGTGGAATATGTGTATATACCACTAGAATAGCTTTTATGGTAGCCGTCCTAGGTGGGTCTGTTTACTTTAGTGACAAGGGTCAAATCTGACCATGCCTCATTAGCCTTCTGTATGCAATGTGGTTGCAGAACTTAACCTTCTTTTCATGACTCTACAATGAATATTTTTACCAGCCTGTGAGAAATTAGGCAGCCTTAGAACAAGGCATTGTGCATATTGGAAATAAATGGTTTTTTTTAAATTTTTTATACCCTTAAACCTGGCATTTTAAATAGTGCTGTTGTTACTGTTCCTTTTTCATTATGTGTACTGAATTTTCTCCAAGGAACCAAATGTAGTTTACAAAGTTTTAAATAATGTAAGAAATAATTTTGTCAGTAGTATTTTAATACTGTGGACAAATAACAGGATTCTATATACTTATTTAACATCAAATGAGGTGGCTTATTTTACCCACTGATTTATTCCCATTTTTCTTATGTGATTTGTTATAAATGGATTTTGTATCTCTTTCTATTTTGGAATGCTTCCTTAGAAAGGATTATTAAACTGGAATAAAAGGCAGTTAAATAGTTATTACTGAAATAAATTATTATTTGATGGCAAAACTACTTAGTTACAATTAGAAGCCATCCATTTGAGAGTCACAAAAGAGCAGAAACTCTGCTCCAGACCTGTCAGATTACTGCGTATTGACATGTACCCAAGAGTTGAAATGAAACACGGTTAAAATTAAAATGCAGGCCTAACCAAAAGCCAGATGCTCCATTATAGGCCCTTGCTTGCTTACCTGCCAAATACTAGGTAACCTGCATGAGGCAAGTAATTAATTTTTTATAAGTCTGCCTTGGTAACTAGACATCTGTCCTCTATTCTTAAAGCAATATTTCAAGGCAAATGATTGTTTCCTCCCCTGCACTTCCAATTACATAAAACCTAAAGAATTTTCATAATTTTATACATGCTATATCTCCACCTCTGCATATGGAACTGGATAGAATATACATTGTTCCTGTCTGTACCAAATTTAACTTTGGTCTGTTCCCTCTAACGCCAAATAGAAAGTCCAGTATCAGATTACTCAATCGCTCCCTCTAAATATGTTGTCGGGTTTTATGTCTGGTGTGGATTTATCATTTATTTTCCTCCCTAAAGAGAAGCCTGACAGGCCTCCTTTCAATGGCAAAGAGAGAAGGTCCATTGTGCTAGAAAGGAATGTAATTGGCCAGCTTTCGTTTTGTCAGTGTTGCAAAGGGAAAGAAAGCATCCTCATCATGGGAGCGTTTAAAGTAATAATCTGGAGAGAATTACATAATTGGTGGGGGGGTGTGGGGGAGAGAAGGAGAGAAGCAGTTAGAATTGTATGGCGCCCCACTTACAGCAAAGGAGTATCAGTTGCAGGCAGGTATGTAAAAAGGATTTTAAACACCTGTTAGAGTGTTTCAGTGTTAAGTAAAACTTAAGGAAGTGCAGCTTTGAGTTTCCACACAGACAGCATATACATTGGGGAATAAAAGTCTAAGGTATTGGTTACAAGTGGAAACCCACTCAAGATAATAAACAGCTCTTAAAGGGACAGTATAATCAGTCTCCAGAAATCTTAAAGAGTTTAAGCCATTCCAGTTTCTCAGTCCAAGATTAAAGAATTTTGAGATCCTGGGTTTACTTATATAGAGAACCAACCAATTAATATCCAAAATAATTCCTACCTCCTCCTTATTGCTGTACATTTTGTCTAGGCATAGTATAGTGTGGTACAGAGGATATTGGGATATAAGTGAAGAGATTATAGTTTGAGTCCTGACTTTGCTGTATGGCTTTGAGACAGTTACCTCATCAGTTTGGGCTTCAGGCTCTCCTGTCTCTATAATGAGAGGCTTCATCACAACATGGGAGTCACAGGGGCATAGATTTAGGCCTGCAAGAGACCTAAAGATCATCTTGTCCAACCGTCTTATTTTCTAGATGAATGAAGTGACTTGCCCATGGTCACACTTGGAGGGAATGAGGCAGGATATGAACACAGGTGTCCATAGAATTCTCAGAGTCAATGACAACGGAGTCCAGTCTCTGGTGGATCTCGCCAGGCTGGAAGAACTACTATTTCTGTATGTCTGTTGTCCGAGGACCAGCCTGGCTAGCTTAGGGGAGGCTCATCACCGAGCAGGCCACAGGTTGGAGAATTATTTTTGGCTCTAGGAACTCTCAAATGCTCCCTGCAGAGTTATTATAGTGGGGCTATCTGCATTGTTAAAGTCCTCATAGAGTACTCATAGTGATGAAATGACACATCCTCAGAGTTTCGACTTACTAAATGAGAGCGTTGGACTATAGCTGGAGTGTCTGTGAACTGGATTTTAAAAAATGTTTTGATAACTATATTTTAATACATTTGGTTTCCTTTGTAATCCTATGTATTTTATTCATTTAAAAGCATGATTATGAGAATAGGTTCATAGGCTTGACCAGACTGCCAGGATGGAGAGTTCATGACACAAAATTAAGAAGCTCTAGAGTAGCTCTGGGGTAGCTAGGTGCCCAGTGGATAGAGTATAGGGTCTGGAGTCAGGAAGACCTGAATTCAAATCTGGCCTTAGACACTTGCTGGCTGTGTGACCCTGGGCAAGTCCCAATCCTATTTGCCTCCATTTTTTCATCTATAAAATGAGCTGGAGAAGAAAATAGCAAACCAGTCCAGTACCTTTACCAAGAAAATCCCAAATGGGATCACAAAGAGTCAGACATGACTGAAATGGCTGTACAGCAAGAATTATCTCTAAGGTCTCTTCCAGATGAGTTTTCAGTGATGTGGTAGTTTATCAAGTAGCTCTGTTATGGAAGAGGAGGGGAAAAAAAGAAAGTTCTGGGAAACTTAAGCCCATTCTCTCCTTTCTTTAGGACAAGGGCAAGGAATGTAGCTAAAGAAAATGCCTAGTTGCAGGGGAGACTTGAAGGAGTTGTCTCAGTATAGCAAAAGCTCATGTGGGGGAAAGACAATTATACCACTTTTCAGTGATGAGAAGAGCATTTCCCTTTTGTTCTCAAATAGGAAAAGGAAAAGAAGAGAAGAAAATAGTAAAGAGAGCCTATGCCACTCATTTTGCCCTAGAATTTGAGTTTGCCCCATGTAAACATTTTGCCTTCTGTAAGATCGGTATTCAAAAATTAATGATTGGTTTTCTGATGATGGCAGTCATAGACCATAACTGAGTATAAACATAATGTCCTGAACATACTAGTGTTTATTTTACAACACACTCATTGAATGTCATCATTTCACTTGTTTCAAATGTCTCTGACCTTTATAATTTTACAATTTGTTTAAATCCCTCCATGTTTCTGTCCAAAAATCAGGGCATAAGCAAAGATCAAAATATAAATTATAAAAAATTCAAAATCCCCTGAAATCTATCCAGAAAACTTTGGCGGGGGGCTGGGGGGGGAGGGGCGGTAATCCATGAACCCCAGGGCAAGACCCTTTTTCTGTCTATTCAGTTGTTAACAGTGTTAACAGAGAAGACCTGAGATCTTCAGGCAACCAGGCAACTATGGACCACTAAGCCAGCAGATCTGGGCTGGTCACAACAGCTGTAGCTCTTCTCCCTGCAGGGTGAACACTGGGCTCTTGTTTGCAGTATATAGGGCCCCTTTGGTCTGTTCTAGCACAGATGCCTGATTCTGCTCCAGAGCCGTGGGCTTCAGTATTCCAGAGGGCGATGAACACAGTCATCCTTTTGATGGCTAGTAAGGGGGTGGGCATCACTTCAGCACCATTAACAGTACCCAGTTATGGCCTGTCCATCTGATCCAGAATGGCAGGACAGCTGTTCACCCTGTGGAATTTACATAAGTAGAGTCTGGCTTGGCATTGTATAATGAATCCCTACTCATAAGCTGAGTAGGTAGCTACCATTCTGTGGTTTCAGAGACACTGAAAAGCCTACTTACCCCAGACTATCATCCCTAATAGCCTGCGATGGCATAGTCCTCTTCCATCCTGCCAGGCCTGAAGTGACCGACATTTGAGCTAGCAGTGATTTAGACAGCAAAGGTGAGGGGGGGTGGGAATGTTTCTAGAAGGCCATTGTTAAAATCTATGCATTTTAGTTACCTCGGAGAAGTCCTTTAGGTCTCTCTAAGTAGTATATTCACTCAGTTTAACTGATAAGATCAGGCAGTTGTCACTTTGGAAGGCACAGAGATTGATGCCCTGAGTAGAAAATATATGGAACGATTAAAAGTTTCTCTGGAGGGGTGTGGTGTTGAAGGTAGAGAACCACTGGCATCAACAAGCCCCGAGTGGTAACATAAACATTTCTAGCCAGGATGGTCAGGACATAGTGTAAGGATACTCAGAGTGAGTGGCCAGAAAAAAGAGGAGGAGAAATTGGAGAAAATAAAATTTTACCTTCAGTTTCTGTCTGGACCACCTCTGGCAAGCAGGTGACAGGTCAGTGAACATTCATTCAGAATAAAATTTTTCCTGTCGAAGTTTCTATCCAGTCCTGGATACCAATCTTTATTTATTTCCCCTACTGTACAGAAATCTCGCAGAGTAGCTGGCATGGGGTTCGATTGGGCAACCCAACAGAGAGCCAAATGAGCCTGCTAATTGGATTGCTGCATTTCAAAGGCCTCTCTGGCTCAGGCACAATCCATTGGGTTTGGATCAGGATGACTCTGTCCAGGATTCCCCTAGGAGTTCATTACTAAAAAATTAGTCAGCAAACATTTATTTAGGTCCTTGTTATGTGCCAGACACTGTGCTAAGTGCTAAGATCCAAAGAAAGACCAAAATATTCCCTGCCATCAGGGAGCTCACATTCTAATGAAGGAAATAACGTGTAAATAATTAGATACACACAGCAAGTTAAATAGACATTCATTTAGTCTTTGTAATGTAGTCTACACAGCTTCAGGGCATCAGAGGGGCAGGCCAGCAGAGCAGGCCAAAAAAGGCCAGTGAAATGGTCCAAGTGGAGACACCTTGCTTTTATAAAACAAACCTACCCACAGCTATTCCAAAAGAATATCATCAGACCACGTCCTGATGCTGGATGAGAAAATAACTTTTCAGTAGCAGCAATTTGCATTGTTCTCCTAATGACTAGGGTAGTGATTTCACTATTTCTCCCAGGTTTGGAGCTATCTGAGGTACCATTTCTGCTGCAGTCTTGTTTAATTTTGCTCAGCTGGTTTATAAGAGCTGTGAGACTCTATGCTCCATTACAGACATGAATTTTTTTTCTCAGCAGAAAGTAGGGGTTTCTCAGCATGTTTTTAATTAGAAATGCTCATTTAGTGCAGAACATTCTTCAATCAAAAGATAATTTAATTTTCTCTTCTTTAGAACTTCTCCATGCTTGTCTGTATGAAAATCCTTCATTTGGCAGGTCTAATTTTGTCCTCTTTGTAGTTCTGACCAAAAGAGTAAAAATTAGAGTCTGTTCATTCATATGCTTATATGAGAAATAAATTTTAATACAGACGCATAGAATCACCTTTGGACAAATTCAATCCTGCCAACATGCAGCATCATCTACTGTCTATCATGTTGACTAGAGTAAGACTTTATTAGCCTCATTAACTGTTATAATAGTCTGAATGATCAAATTCCTCTGAAGGGTTTTAAAAGCTGCTTCACAGGGACCAGCTTACCCCCCAAATTCCTTCCTTCTTGCCACAGAACTGACAGAAAAGCAGAAACTGACTGAAAAAAATGATTTAGACTTAATGTAGTCTGGGTTACATTTGAGGTCTATGTATCTATGTTGCATGCATACTTTCACTCTAGCATTCTTTATGGCTAGATGTGTCTTCCTTCCCTGAAGATTCTGGCATCTTTGCAAATTTTTAGATTATTTCTCCTCATCAAGACACTGCATACTTATAAGATGAGACACGGTCAACTCTATCCATATTAACTGACCTAGCCCACCAGGTTCACTCTCCTTTAATAGTAACTCTATGCCTCTTTGGGAAAGGGAATGTACCTTCACTGTACAGAGTACAGCTAAGTGGTATTTGGGCCAGATATTATAAGTGAATAAGCTACTTTCCTTGGCGTGACCTAGTCACTGTGGAAGGATGCATTCATGTTTGTAGTTACCTAGCTAAATACCTAGGAGAAGTCCTTTAGGTCTCTCTGAGCAGTACCTTCACCCAGTTTAGCTGATAACATCAGGCAGTTGTCATTTGTAGACCATTTTTGCCTGTAGGGTACCACTTATTGAAGGATAGAAGAGTAAATGGATAAATGACACTCTAAGAATTTTTTAAAACACCTAACCATTCATAGGCCTTTTTACAATTAGTGAAATGGAAAAAATAAGGCAATTAAGTGGATAATTCAGATGGGAAACTTGCTTTAACCTGATAGAGTGCTATTTAAAAAAAAATTTTGCTAGCAGAGAGTTGTCTTGAGAGTAGCTCTCCCAGTCTATGGCATGTTTCTTGAATGGGAGGTTTTGAGATCACGGATCTGCTAGACATATAAACCCTGGCAGGCAAAGTTTGAAATTGAAGTCTCTAAACTTTTTCTCTAAAAAGAAATGGCTGGGGCGGATAGGTGGTACAGTGAATAGAACTCCAGCCCTGGAGTCAGGAGGACCTGAGTTCAAATCTGGCCTCAGACACTTAACACTTAGTAGTCATGTGACCTTGGGCAAGTCACTTAACCCCAATTGCCCTGCCTTCCCCCCTCCAAAAAAAAGCAAAAACAAAAACAAATAAAATAAATGTTTTTTTTTTAGATAAAAAGATCATACCCATTCCCCTTCTTTCTAGGTGAAACATATTAACTAGTCTTTTGCCATTTTAATTCCTCAAACTAAAAAATTTTTTAAGGCAAAGATTCAGATATTTAAATGGGATTGGGTTTAAGAACTGTAATCTCAATAAAGATGATAGCACTATGCAGAACCATCCTAGAACAGCCATGACCTGACGTTTCAAAATGGTTTGTAATCACCACTGATGAATTCAGAAACACAGATGCTTGGAACACCATTGTTTCTTATTTCATGGACATGTAATGGCATATAGCTCTCTTACCAAAGTGGAAAGATCCAAAGCCTCTTCTTCTCTTCCTAGTTTATTAGGAGAATTTCATTAGATGGCAGATAGAAAGCAAATTCTGATCTTGTTCTAACTCATTTAGTCCTTTATCTGATTATTTTATTCTGCATTTTTATTTATACTGTTCTTGCCTTTGCTTGTAATGCCATGTGTCATCTAATCAGCATTTGTTTGAAACTGTGAGGTCGTGATGGAAGAAAATGCAGATGGGACTGAGTCTGGGAATCTTTTACTCCTATATTTGATGCGCACTTAGCTAGGGGAATCTTTGACAAGCTCCTTAACTATTATCCTTTTTTCAGTCCATCAAATAGAGAATGTGGGTAGGAATAATATCTGTCCTAGTTACCTTCCATGGTTTGTTGTAAAGCTTGAATTTAATTACATTTATTTATTATAAGCATATTGTTAAAAATGACTTTCTCATTATTTTAAAAGTTTTATTTATTCCTTTTATTTTCACATAATGCTTGTGAATGTACTTTGCTACCCTTCCCCTATCCAGCAAGCCCTCCTTTGTAAGAAAGATTAGCCAAAAAAAAGTTGAGTAAAAGAAACCAGCATTGACTATGACAATGTAATCAGCATTACATCCCCATATCTCCAGTGAGAAGTGGGAAATACATTTTCTTTTCTCTTCTCTGGGACCATCATCATAATTACATCCATTATAATTACACAGTGTTCAGTTTTTTATTGTTCAAAAACATTTTAAAGTCTCTATTACTTATAAAATACCATGGATGAAATACACACATACACACACACACACACACACACAAAGAAAGTCCCTGCTGTCAAGGAATATATGTTCTAATGGGGGAAGATAATATAATGTTTATTCATAAAAGTAAATATAAAGTCATTTGAAGAGCAGGAAAAAACTACCAAAATGGGAGATCAAGAGAGATTTCAGGAAGAGGAAACTGAGTTGAGCCTTGAAGAAAAGTAAAGATTGATTCTAAGAAGCATAGATGAGGACAGAGTTTATTACTGGCATGGAGGGAAAGCCTATGTAAGAGCATGGAGATGGGGCATGGAATCCCAAGTTTTTTGAATAGCTAGTAGTACAGTTTGGCCAGAATATGAAATGCCAAGAAAGGGGATTTGGAACCAGATTGTAGAGGCCTCTAAATAGCGTTAAGCAGTCTATATTTTATCCTGGAGACAATGGGAAACCATTGATGATTTTTGAGCAGGGAAGTGACTTGGTCAGACTCTGCCTTTGGAAGATTAATTTGATACTGTTAAATATGCATAGGAAGTGGGAGAAACTAGAAGCAGGGAAACAGATGAAGAGACTGTTATAATAGTTGAGACCAGAGGTGATGAGGGACTGACAACAGTAGTGACACTGGGCAAGTAGAGAAGGAGACAGGTGTGATAGGCACTGTGGATGTAGAATTGAGGAGTCTGGGCAACTGATGAGATATGGGGAGGGGAAGGAAAGGAAGAATTAAGAGTCAATGATAACTCGAGTTCACATACCTGGGTTTCCAGAAGTATGGTGGTACCTTCAATAGGAATAGAACAGTTTGGGAGAGAGGTGTGTTTTGGGGCAAAGAAAATGACTTTATTTTTGCACTTTTGAGTTTGAGATGTGTCTAAACCATTCAGTTGGAGACATTTAATAAGCAGTTGATGTTGCCAAGAGAGACATTAAGGAAGGATGCATAGATTTGGAAGTTGGCTCTTTTAGAGATGGCAGTTCTATTCCATTCAGTTCAACAAACATAAAATGCCTGCTATGTACAAGGCCTTGAGTTAGGCCATTGAAGATACAAAGATAAATTAAATAGCATCTTCCTTCAAGGACTGGAAGAATATAGGAAATACACAAATAAATACAATAAATGTGTACATACATATACAAAAATATGTACACAAATGTATACACACATATAAAATAATGAAAGTAATAAATAGAAGATATTCAGGTAAAGTAATTCCAATAGGGAGAGAATACCAATCAATAGTTATAGAGTGCACTTCAGACACATTGGGACTACTTATAGAAAGTCACAGATGCAGGACATGAAATGTATATGAGTAACAACTAACAGGTTAGTGTGATTGGGACAGATAGTCTGGGAAGGATATAAAAATGAAAAAAACAAAAACAAAGCCCAGAAAGGTAGGTGGGAAGCATATTTTAGAGGTGTTTAATGCCAAACTTAAAATTCTATATTTATCCTAGAAACAACAGAAAACCATTGAAGACATTTTAGTAGGGGAAGGGAGATAAAGATAAAGAGAGCAAATGTAGAAAGAATGGGATGGCTAGGTGACTCAATGAATAGAGCACCAGCCCTGGAGTCAGAAGGACCTGAGTTCAAATCCTGCCTCAGACACTTGACACACTTACTAGCCATGTGACCTTGGGCAAGTCACTTAAGCCCAACCTCCCTGCCTTCCCCCCTCCAAAAAAAAGAAGCAAAACAAATGTAGAAAGAACTAAGAGGGAGGCATAAGACAGAGCCTTGAGCAACATCTCTGCTTTGTGGGTAGGAGATTGGTAAAGATACTTCAAGGAAGCTAAGTAGTAGAGGCTTGATAGGCAAGAGGAACCAAGGAGAAGAGTGTCATGGAATCCAAGGATAGAGAAATTAACCAGAAGGAAGGGATGGTCAATAGTTTCAAAACCTGCTGAGAGGTCAAGTAGGATAGGTACTAAAATAAGCTGCCTGATTTTGCAGTTGAGATCTTTATCTTTCTTAAAATAGTTTTAGTTAGTGGTGGGGTTGGTGGTCAGATTTTAAGGAGTTGAAAAATGAGGGAGTGGTTAGGGTTAGAAAGTGAAGACAATTTACTCTTTCTAGGATTTTGCCTAGAATAAAAAACGAAAGAAAGGAGGAAAAGTGAAAAGGAAGAAAGATATAGGATAATATAACAGAGTTAAATTAAGTGGGTTGTTGTTGTTATTTTTCTGTTTTGTTTTGTTTGATATTGGGAGAGACCTGGAAATGTGTATGGGTAATGGAGAAGGATCCAGCAGATTAAAGTGGAGAGGGGAAATGATCAGTGAGGAAAACTCCAGGGGGTAAGATAGGAGGATATAGGATCAAGGTCAAAAGTAGAAGGATGATTCTTCGTAAGGAGAAGGTTCACCTTTTCCTCAGAGAACATAACAAAAGAAGGACTGTGAGGCATGATGTGGGGAGGAGGTTCTGAGCAATTGGAGAACAGAGAGTTTGTGGAAGTTGGTCTTCATTTTTTCAGTAAATTGAGAAACAACTCTTCTGAAGGAGTAGGATAGAGAGCTTGAGGAATAATAGAACGCTTGCAACATCTGCTCTGAAAAATGTGATAGAGTCCATTAGGGAAAGATAAATGGAATATTGTTCAGCAGTAAGGGCCTGGTTGAGCTTGGATAACATAAATTTTTAGTCAACTCAATTGGCATGGTTGTTTTATTTCTTCCAGGCAGATAATGGGAATAAGCCAGGTTTGGGGTCTTGGCAAGGTATAAATCAGCTAGAGGACAAAAGATCTAGGAATTAAATGTTAGAAGACATTTCTATATAGTTAAACTGATCAACTATGAAAGGAGGAAAATTTCTTGAGTGATCTGGAGATGAGCAGATGACTGCAGCAATGATTTGGATGAGGTGATTTAAAGAGGAGAAGTGAGCCCCTAGAAAAGGTTTTCTTGAGTGCTGGTGGAAGAAAGATCCCAAAAGGCTAGTGAGAATCCAGGAGTGTGCCTGCTCTTCCTGGCTGATTCTGTGTGTATGTGTGTGTATTAAGAGTAGGAGAGTTTTAATGCCTTCTAGAGGGAGGTAAGTTTCTTTAAGTACAAGAATATTGGAAGAGGGTGAGAAAGACATAAACTCTGCTCTTGGTTTCGGTGGAAGTTAGACTTGGATTCTGCTATATGAACAAACTTTTAAATGTAATGTCTGACTGAAGAAAGCTTTGTTTTAAAGTGCAAATCTGAAGCAAAAAGAAAACCAAACTTGAAGGCATTCATTAATATTCATTCAACAAATATTTACTTAGCACCTGCTGGTTCCAAACACTTTCCTATTCCCTAATTTGCCACCAACTCTGCTTTTGATTTAGGCCAGTCAGTGAAGCTTTCTGGGAGTCAGTTCCTTTAATTGCAAAATGAGGTAGTTGGACTCGATGCTTTTTTAAGACTTCATTCCTGTTTTAAAGGACTAGGTTAATGTTTCCACATATTTAAATTGAGTAACACTTAAAACAGGAATATGTGCAAATTTTTGGTAGTTTAAAAATCATATGTGTTTAGGATATATTATTTTTTTAACAGTTACTAAATGGTCCAAAAATGCCAGCATGTTATGTGGTGACATCAATTAAACAAAGGTAGCAACAGTCAGATCCTTGGATATTGTTGGTGACTAATGATAAAATAATAGCTAATAATCATAGCTTGGATTTATATGCTTTGTTTTGCAAAGTGCTTTACAAATATTATCTCATTTTATCATCACAACAATCCTTAGAGGTAGGTACTGTTATCCCAATTTTACAGATGAGGAAACTGAGGCAAACAGAGGGTAAGGGATTTACCCAGGGCCACACAGTTAGCAAGCTTCTGGAGCAGGATTTGAACTCAGGTGTTAATGAATCAAGGACCTGTGCTGTATCTTGAGACCATCTAGTCCAGTTTTCTTATTTGAGAAACTTGAAGCCCAGAGAGGTGAGAGATGTGAAGTGACTGACCAAAGTCATACATGATAAATGGTAGAGGCAGTATGTGAACCTGGTTTCTCAGACTCCATTTCAGTGATTTAGTTTCAGATAATCGAGGCCACAAAAACTGAAGATTATCGATGGCCAGGTAAATAGGCTAATTAGGCAAAGCAATTTTTCTAAAAATCTTGGAGTGAGAGAGGTGTCATTCCCAACTCCACCTCCCACCTATAGGTCAGGTGGCCCACATTTTGTTTCATGTTGGATGCCCAGGATATTCAAAGGCTAATGTAAAAAGATGTATTTGAAGAAACGGTTTCATGTTTGAGGAAATATAAAGAGGTAAAAATGATCTTTGTTTTCTAAAAAAAAAAAAAGAGTCCTGAACAATGTATATTTAAAAAGGAATAAAGAATGGAATTTCTTTGTACTTGAATGTCTATTATCCTAGCTTGGTGTTACTCTTGAGGAAAATAGGGACATTTTGAAATCCCATCTGTAGCACAGACCAGCTATGTTTTTATTGACACTTTATAGGCAAGCGATTTCTTTTATGTTTCACAGATGAAACTACCAGAATTAAGGGAATCATGTAATTTACTCTGACATATCTGAGTGAATCTCTGATGGAAAGTGGATTTTGTTAATTTTGTTAATTAATACATAAGTTTAAGAGACTCTGGGGTCTGTTTGTGATCCACTGCTTTAGCTCCCCAAAATGTTTAATATAATAATTAGAACAAGGTAGCATAAGAGCTGTGTGAAATGCTTAAAAGAATCGTTTGACCCCATAGAAATTTTTACCAACTTGAAAATTTATTTCTAATGCTTTTGAGGTTTTTAAAGAATCTATTATTATCATTAGTATACCAAAAATATTTCAGAACAGTACTGTTGATTTTGCTTTAAAATTATGGACTTCTATCCTGGATTAATGAAGCACCAGAATATTTATTAAGCATTAGAATGTAAGCTTCTTGAGGGCAGGAAATGTTTTGGGTTTTTCTCTGTCTTTCCAGCACTTAGCACAGTACCTTCTACATAAGAATCCCTCAATATAAATGCTTATTGCTTGATTGAAGCACCAGTCATGTTTAAAATGCTAAATAATTAGCAGTTCTCAAACTTTTGGGTCTCAGGACACCTTTACATTCTTAAAAATCATTCAGGACACCCCTAATTCCCCTTACTCCCTACCCCACAAAGAGCTTTTGTTTATGTGCGTTAGATCTATCAATATTTACCATTATTAGAAATTAAAGTGTCTTAAAATTATTTTGAAAATAGTTTTGACTTCACGAACCCTCCTGAAAGGGTCTTAGGGACTCCGAAGAGTCCCTGAACAACACTGAAAAGTACTGACAAAATGTATAAATTATAGTCTTTGGCCTCCAGCAGGTTATAATCTAGTGGCTTACTCAGCTATGTTATTTGCTGTAAGAAGACTGATTTTTTTTAAAAAAAAAAGTGAAGTTTTTATTCTTAGGGAAAATAAGCTTGGCATTTTATAGCTTTTTACATTGACACAATCTTTTCTTAAAAGTTAAACCCCATTCCTGATACACTTTTCTACCCCACTCAAAGCACATACAGAATGAAATGGAGAATTAAAGCCATTAACATCAGGTAATCCAAATCATTCAAATTGTTGAGGAATAATACCTGAATTAACTGGTAAAAATGACTTTTCCATTTTACTCTGTTCATGTAGACATAGCTTTCTGATAAATATATATCTTTTCTTGGAAAATAGTCTCGACATAACCATATTGTGCATATACATATATGCGTATATGTGTATACATTTATGTAGATATGGGTATATTGGTATATATGATATGTTCATATTTAATACTTTATATTATTATACAATATATTACAGAACTAAAATGTATATATAAACACGTGTGTACATACACATGTGTGTATATGTATATGTGTGTACCACATATATACATATACACACATATATCTATCTTTATATTTATCTTCCATCATTTTGGAGTCTACTGCTTCCCTTCTGAATCACTTTCCTGAAATGTGACAACCCATGACAAAGATGGGCATTTTGTTCTTTTCATGTCTACTGCAATTACTCAGCAGTGAAGTTACATTGTTTAAGATTCTTGGTCTCCCTTGAGTGTTTAGGAATTGGGTTGTTTTGCTTAAAAAAGGAAATTAAAGGAAATTTAAGGAGAAAAGAAGGGGATTGCAGGAAGTAACAAGAGGCTGCCTGAGACTAAATCCCCTCAATTTTAAAGGCTCAAACAATTTTTTTTTCAACTTAGATTTGTTTCATCTCCATGTAGACCAAGGGCATTTATACTTTGGAGCCCTTTGAGGAAATGACAAAATTGTTATGTTTGGCTTTACCTTTCAGAGAATGTGATCAGGAGTCAACTTTGCAAACAAATATTTTGACATATACATTTTTTAAAAAATCAAATATCTTGTAGAATGGTGGATTCAGGGAAAGGACTTTAGAGTTCTGAAAGTGGAATGTGTTATGTGGTGTTGACAAGGATTTGATGTGGTGTCAGCTCATTAGCTGTAAACTTGCAGTTCAGATATTTTAGAAAAAGAAATATTCTCCAATATGGATTGGTTGGTATGTGCAGAGCTGTGGATAAAAATTGTTGTTGCCATATAAAGTGACAAATCACTTCAAATTTCTGTCACCATAAGAGTGCAATCTAAGCCAACTAAAAATCTACACATTCAGAAAGAGATGCAAAGTCTTTCTCCCATCTCTACTAATAGTGTTTCTAAACATGAGAATGTAACTTTCTCCTTCAAAAGCCCCCATGAATATGCGTATTAGAAATAACATGTGAATCCCTTGATGGAAGTGATTGGTGAGGAAGAAAGTAGAGCACAAAAAGGACCTATGCAGAATTTCGGAGTTTTGAGTTTGCCCATTTTTTTTTGGCCAGACTACTCTCCTTCATATTCTACACCCCTAAAATAGGTTGATAGGAAGAAGCTAAGATTAAAGACTTTTTTTCCTTTTATGTCAGTGTTTCTCTTTCCTTGAATTAAAAAAGAAAAGAAGAAAGAAAGGAAGGAAGGAAGGAAGGAAGGAAGGAAGGAAGGAAGGAAGGAAGGAAGGAAGGAAGGAAGGAAGGAAGGAAGGAAGGAAGGAAGGAAGAAAAAGAACAAACACATAGTTGAAAGTGTGTATAAAGGTTGGGACCTGGAAGACCTAAATTCAAATCCTGCCTCATAATTTACTAGCTAAGTCACTTAATTTTTCTGTGCTTCAATTTCCTCATTTGTAAAGTGGAAAATAATAATGGTGCCTATGTTACAGGGGTGTTGTGAGTGTCAGATGAGTTAACATATATATATATATATATATATATATATATATATATATATATAACAAATATGAGTATTTTGTAAACCTTTAAGCACACTATATAAATACTAGCTTCTACTGCTATTACTACCACTACTATCATTATTACTACTACAGGGAATGAGTTTGAGGCATGACTGATCTTTGTGGTGATGAAATACATGTCATGTCTCATTTTTGTCAAGGTGTAGACATTTTCCTACTCTCAATTTTAACACAAACTTTACCTATCCACTAGGTGGCAAATAATTTTAAAAATAATAGTTTGGTTGTTGTGGGAGTAAATTAAATATTGACTTTTAGAATTTTTGAAAATATAAGTTCAATATATTTGCAAAATACCATTATGGTATTATTGGAAATAATTCTAACCAATCAACTTATATGCATAAAGATACTTTTAAAAAGATTAATATGTTTGATGTTGATGAAAACACTGTCTCAGGATTTATGGCTTTCAAAATATTTATTTAGATTAACTCTAAATGCAATGCACATTTTTTAGTTTTCAGTAGTCAGAGGAATATAAGCATGATACATGGCACATAGCAAGCCCTAAAAGCTTTTAAAAAAAAAAAATTCACTCATAAATTTGGGGAAAACACTAAAAATTGTAACTATTTCTTTAAAATAAGATGTCAGTTTCTAATACTTTTGTAGTAGAGGTGGTGTGAGATAGTGGATCCCACTGGATCTAGAGTCAGGACTTTTGGGTTCAAATTCCATCTCAGCCATTTATTAGCTCTGTGATCAAGGAATTCATGCTATGCTTTTTAGAGCTCAGTGCAGTGAGATTTTATTCACAAAAGAATTTTTTAATAAAAAAAATTTAATTTAATTTTAATAATTTAAGTCTTCTATCACACTACACATTAAATCCTTCACACATTTCATGTCATCTTATACCTCTAATAGATTATAGCAATACCTTGATTGTCTACAATATTCCTTGAAATGAATGGGTCACCAACTGGGACTTGGAAATCCTTTTGATATGCAGAGATTCCTATTGTAGTCATTTAATACCAGTGTTGACCTGCAATATTAAATACTGCAGAATTTTCAATGTGAAAACCAAGGCATCAAAATTATTCTTTTCATTATACATGAAGTCAACTAACACAATTCAGTTATTATGGTGCTAATTTGGCCTCTACAATCAATATGCCACTAATTATTTGTGTACTGTTGTATAAATCCTCTTTAAAGTCTAAGTGGCTCTGTGGATAGAGCGCTGGGCCTGGAATCAGGAAGGCTCATCTCCCCAGTTCAAATTCAGCCTCAGATACTTACCAACTGGATGACCCTGGTAAGTCACTCAACCTTGTTTGCCTCAGCTTTCTCATCTGTAAAATGAGCTGGAGAAGGAAATGGCAAACCCCTCCAGTATCTTTGACAACAAAATCCCAAATGGGGTCACAGTGAATTGACCATGACTGAAAAAAAAAAAAGAGAATCAAAAGATTTTATTGGATATAAGCAGTATGCAAATTTAAAGACATCAGGGGATTAAGGAAAAACTTTTCCTGTTTAGTGTAAAATAGTATAACAGGAAATGCCCAGTAGAACCTCTGCCCACAATTCTCACTCTTGAGAATTATGACACATGGAAACGTGCTATATTGTGAGATTGTAGAATCTTATTTTTAAGAGATTTAATAGAGTCATGGAATGAAGGTTAGAGATGTAAGCAACCCTAGAGAGTCCTCATTCCATCTCCTAAGTCTTCTATAAATAAGAAAACTGAGACCTAGAGTGATTAATGAGGTGGCCCAAAGTCACACAGCTACTTAGTCAGAGAGTTGGCACTAATACTGAAATCTCTTAAAAACTTAAGTCAATATGCCTTTGTATTACCACAATGCCTTTAAGAAGAGGACCTTATCCAGTTTCCCCCTATTGCCTATAATAATAATGATGAACTCTTTGGCCCCTACAATTGTTCTTTTGTATAACCTGTAGAGAGAGCAACCCGTTGTGCCATATCAAAATATATTCATTCAAATACTATGCCTGATAAAAGATTTTCAGACTCCCTTAGGGATGATGATCTAGGCCAAAGACCAGAGAGGAAATCTGTGTCTGTGGGGCAGCTGTGTCTCATGTAATCAAGATTGGATTATTTTCTCCTTTCCCACCTGATATAGGCATTAGAGAGTCTCTAGAAATGGTTCCAGTGTGGAGGAGTTGATCAATCACCATCTTACACTGATGTGCAGAGATTGGCTTCCCTTGCCCTGTTGGGAGAGAGGTCCTTTGTTCTCTGCTGGAAAAATCTTCTCTGTCCAGCTTCAAGGGGATTTTTTCTGTTTCTTCAGGGCCTACAGAACTGTCTCCCACTCAAAACAACAGTGTATATGGGAAATGAAGGAGTAGTGCTCTTCAGGGACTTGTTTAGTGCTTTATTTTCTTGGCTGTCAGTTCCTTCCCACTGTTAGAAGACCTCCCACATATCTCTATCACTGCCATGGGCTTGGCTGCTCTTGAGAGGGGGCAAGTTTGGGCAGCTGTAAAATGCTAGTTTTGTTCACTGTTGCTTCTTCAAGAAAATGACTTGCTTCAACTATAGAGGGCCATCGACTCTCCATCAAGGGGACACATACCGAGCTTCTCCGTAGCAGCACTTTTTTGCTCAATTGGAATCCATTGATAGCAGGAGCCTTGGAGCTCTGAGTTATCTTTTTGCCATGCTATTGTAGCCTTTACAGAACCTGTTTGCAGTAAGGGTGATCTTCTGTTTTTGGTGTTCATCATCAAAAGTAAGATCCTAAGAGAAAAAAGAAGCCCACATTACAAGCAATGTTTGGGCTCCTTTCTCTTTATCACTTGTTTTCCATTTTCTTCATTACTCTTTTCAGTTTTATGTTTTCTTTTATGATGGGAAACCACTGAAATCGTGAAATGTGACACCTAAATTAAAAACAAGTAAATTTTTTAAAGAAAATCCTCCATAGCAACAAAAAACTTACAATTAAGAAAACTCTTATGTTAGGATTCACAGTACCTTACTGTATCTCATGGGTAATTGCTGAAATTACAGTGCCATTGTATCATACTTGATATTGGTTGGTTCATTGGTTCAGTGGGATAAGCAAGTAAATGTGTGGTGATGGAAATATACAGAGTTGTACAGGACCCTTCTGCTTTAGTGAACTTTTCAAAGGAGAGTTTAATTTCATCCAAGGCACTAGTATCTCCTTTCCCATGCTATTATGACTCATGTTCATTTTACAGAAGAAAACCCCTTTTTCTTGTCTTTTTTTTTTTTAGGAACATCAGATTTGTGTGTAACTTTAGTCTGAAAAATAAAAACCTCATTGTCTCCTATCCAGATGTTCTGCTTTTGATCCAGGCCTATGTTTCACTTGTAATCAAGAGTTCCTTTCTGACCTGCATATAGATTCAAAGCTCTAAGACAGTCACAGATAGTTGAGAAGACTTAATTTATACCCAAAAGAAATTTAGGCTGCCTCATGAGAATTTACCTGTATTTTCCTTAAGTGAAGATGATAAAAAACCATGTCTGGAGTTGAGAAAATTGCACAGGAGGCCACCATTACATGAAATCCCCTGAGTTTGTTTTGCTCTCCTATATTTATCTCTTGGATAATACTACAGAGAATGAACTTTGGGTAATCTAATGCACAGCTGGGTTTAACAATACAGTACACATGATCATAAGACATCTTGTACCATTAAACCTCCCTAAAGACAAAAAGATTTCCTGTTTCATACTCTGTTCTCAAAGGAGCAAAGAGGAAAGAAAAGATTATACTACAGGTATAGCACAATATAGGAACGTGCATACGTTTGCTAAATAGGCATTTCTTAAGTGGACATGTAAAAGGACCCTTCCAATGAGATAGTGTTCTGGTCCATTTAAGAAGTGACATTAGATCTTCTACTAAATGTTTCTCGTGTCTATTTGAGGAAGGAAAAATATTATTATAGAGGTGAAAAAGAAAAATATTATTTAATTGATGTTCTCTTGATCTCTAGATGCATCACATGGTAGATTTTTTTGGTCTTGAATTATTTGGTTTGGCTATCTCCATTGGTCAAATTAACTAGGTAAATGATATGTAGACACAACTTGAAAGTCTGCATTGTGTCTGGATATCCTGTTCACTTGATCATAATTGTCATAATGGTTTCCTGCAGCTTTCAATGGAAATACAGCAATGAAACAGTCTTAGGAGTGGAAGGGAAGTCCTCCAATGCTGCAGAAAAAGCGTACAGATGAATGAAGTATTGGGCCTGAATCTTTTTGTATCCTTTCTCTTTTCCTGCTCTCCTCGTTATAGTGTGACTTTTTTTCACTTAATGCTTTCTACAGAAAAGGCTATACAAATATGAAAAAAAGAAGGTATGAATACAGTATTTTTAAGGTGCAAATAACATCATGTCTTGGAAACCGAAGACTTGAAAAATTTACCTGTCATATAAGCAGTGGAAAGTGGACTGGAATAAGGAGATTCATGTCCCAACTCTGCCAGTGGCTAGCTGGGTTATCTTGGGCAAGTCACATGATCATTCTTTTTTGGGGGGGCATTTCGGAGGGCAATTGGGGTTAAGTAACTTGCCCAAGGTTACACGGCTAGTTTTTTTTTGTGTTAAATGTCTGAGGCTGGATCCGAACTCAGGTCCTCCTGACTCACTGCACCACCTAGCTGCCCCACATGACCATTCTTAAATCTCAATTTGTCTGTAAAATGGAGTTGAATAAAATATCTAGTAGATATTTTATATATATAGTAGATATAGACACAACGCCTTTATTTATAAATCTCTTCCAGCTCAAGGTTCTGTGAGTCTAAATCATAGTCCAAATGTATCCCTTGGGAAAAGTGGTACTAAAGATGTCCATATATGTTAATGGAAGTGAGCATGGAGCAGTTACTTTCACAAAGCTGGCTTTTAATTCCTTCTTTGCCCCTCATGAAGGTTTTATTGCCAGGATCTTATTTTAATATTTTTTCCATGCTTTACTGAAGGTGAATCAACATATGGCAATAAATCATTTGTGTTAGAGGTATCTGAAGCTAGTTATTTTGGTCATTTTATTGACCATATTTGATTGTTGATCTGGTCTGATGAGTTGTGATTGGTTCTTAAGTCAGTGGAAAAAAAAACAAATTGGAACCTAGTCATTTAAATAATATATAATTGCAGTAGTTAACTTTTTTTGATCCCAGTTAAAATATTTAGACATGTAGTCTCTATATAGTCTTTCTCAATATATTCATATGTATATGTATACATTCATACATACATATGCTTTAGAAGAAATTCTCCTTCTATATGTGTGTTTTTGTGATTTTGTTCCATCATTTTCCATGTCTGACTCTTCATGATCCCATTTGAAGTTTTCTTGGCACAGACACTGGCCATTTCCTTCTCCAGCTCATTTTTTACAGGTGAGAAACTGAGGCAAATTGCACAGGGTGACACAACTAGTGAGAGTCTGATGTGAACTTCTGAAGATGAATCTTTCTGACTCCAGGCCCGCTTTATCCAGTGTGCCACCCAACTGCCCTTATGATGTGATAGGATGCTAGATTTAGACTAAGAAGGGACCTCAAGGACCATCTAGTCCAAAACCCTCATTTTGCAAATTAGTTCAATAAAAAAAATTCAAATTGATTGACTACATTTTTAACAGATGCTTTGGTGTGTAAAAAACAATACCAGAGAGGAAAACGGAACAAAACAAAAAACGAAAGCTTTAGGATCTTCAGTTTATATTCTACATTAAAACTGATTTCTAAGATCTCAAGGTACACTTTCTGGGTATAATGAATATTTCCAGGTACTTATGTTGTAATATAGATCCTCAGTATTTTTGACAGAAAAGTGAAAAAGAATCAAGTAATTGTTTCTTTGGACAAAAAATGTCGCAGTCATTTTTTTCTTTTTGAAATGAACTCACTTGACCACTGGGTTTCACTACTACATAGCTAATCTTGGTTCTCAGTTGCTTCTGTTACGTTTATATTCAAATGCTGAGGCAAGCACAAAAGCTAAAAACATCTATATGTGTAGAAAACTCTTTAGCTCTTGTACCTTGAAAAATAGAATTTTGTTTAGTGTAGGTAGGTTGGCTGTTGAAACAAAAAAAAAGTAATTTTTATGACAGGTAATTTTATAAATGGTATTTTGACAGATACCATAACATGCCAGAGGCATAACCCATGCAGAAGGACATGCAAAATATTTAAATTATTTTTCTTAAAATGAACTTATTTTAAATAATAGATGTTTACCTCCTAGGTTAAACCCTATATAATTCCATTTATACTGAAATTGCATGTTTTAGAGGGTAAAATTATACCCAGAATCCATTGCATTCCATATTACATCAGAGAACTGCCAGTTAAATCCTAAGGGAACTTTTAAATTGTCATATTAAAATAATCTATCCATTGTCATGAACATATAGCTTTTTAAAAACAGTATAGTGTAGTTGGGGCCAAAGTTTGATTGTTTAGGAGACCAATCAGAGAACTAAGTTTGGCTAGAGAGCTTAAAAATGCATGAGTTATATATTCTTCCACTTAATATCGCAAAATATTGGCTAGAGACCTTAAAAATGCATGAGTTCTATATTCTTCCACTTAATATCACAAAATATAACATTTTGTTAAAATGCTTTTTTTTTCCCTTTGGGAGGGCAATTGGGGTTAAGTAACTTGCCCAAGGTTACACAGCTAGTTTTTTCTGTGTGGGTGTTAAGTGTCTAAGGCCGGAACCGAACTTGGGTCCTCCTGACTCCAGGGCTGGTGCTTTACTCACTGCTCCACCTATCCACCCCAAAATGCTTCTTTCTTAATAAGCCTCTGCTTTTCTTTTTTTGATCATCTTCTATGGTAAAATATTGATTTGAGTATAGAGCAAACCTTTCTAAAAAGAGCTACATAAGCCATTATATGTGTATCATGCCCAATAACTGGTGCACTATGAATTGGCTACTCCGGGAAAAGTTAGGATTAGATTACTGATCCTAGCAGGGTACCATTTTGTTAGCCATAGCCAAGTATTCAAACTGGACTAAGTTTTGTTTTTAAATATTTCTTCAACTTTTTGCTTAATCCAAATAACATAAATAGTATTCATATTGAAATATCTATCAGGCTTAGGAGAAGTTTATCTTTATAAACAACCTTAAATATTTTGAGAGTGTTTGTGGCTACATATAAAACCAACCAAGACAACAATGAGCGGATAGAGTAGGTGATTCATGGTCTGTCAAACTTACACCAAAAAAAAAATGACCTACTTTCACTCATGAAGAAATACTGGCCACAAGATCTATGACTGTGTACTTGTATTTGGTCACTCTGAAATTAACTGGAGAAAATGAGGAATCCAAGTATAAGTCATATGAAGATGATTATCTTGTATTGTGTTATTCACTCACAGACACAAACATATATTACAGACATACATATTTCCAAGTGATTATTTTAATCATAGCTTTGACTACTAAGACTGTTAATAATATGAAAGTTTAAAACTTGCATCGTGAAAACCTCAGTGAAGGCAGGCATGCTCTGGGTAAAATTACAAAGGGTACTCCAAACTTAAAACTGTTATAGCAAGTAAAGCTTAAAGTTACTGTACTAATCCTTTTGGTATCCCCTGTATTGTCATTTAGTAGATACTTAATAAATGTTTATTGATTGGGGATTAAGAAAAGAGTTTTAGTTTTGAGATGTTAAAAGATAGAAAAGGTAAAAATAAAATTTCCAGTCCACATGAGAAGCAGTTCACTTGTTTTTCAGTCATGTCCAACTCTTCATGAGTCATGGCCAACTCTTTACCCTAATTTGGGGTTTTCTTGGCAAAAAAACAGGAGTGGTTTAGCCATTTCCTTCCCATTTTACACATGAGGAAGTGAGGCACACAGAGTTAAGTGACTTGTCAAGGGTTACACAGCTAGTGAGTTATCTGAGGCTAGATTTGAACTCAGGAAGGGAGGCTTTTTGACTCCAGGTCTTGTGTTTTATCTACTGTACCACCTAGCAGCCCATGTGAGAAGCAACTTGACATAATAGAGAACTACCCTCAAAGTCAGGAAGAACAGGGCTCAAATCCTTGCATCTTACTTCCTACCACTCATTCTTCAATCCAATGATATTGGCCTCCTTGTTGGGCATTTTTTTCTGGCTGTGCCGCAGTCTAGAATTCTACTTACTGAGTTCCTTTAAGTCCCAACTAAAATCTCATCAATTACAACAAGCCTTTCCCAACTCCTCTTAATTCTAGTAAGGCACTAGCTGCACAACCCTATTAGTTAACTTGAAGTAAGTCACTTACCCCTTTTGTACTCCAGGCAATTCTCTAGATTCTAAGTTACAGAGAAGGAACTAGTTTGCATTTGTAGAACAGGTTCCTTCACATGGCAGTTCCATTGGCCATTTAAATCGCAGGTAAAGTTTCTATCCCTGAGACATGTATCTCATGGTACAAAACAGAAAATAGAATCTTCATAATCAAATATAGTATAGCAGAACATGTGGGCAAATTCTTTATGAGTTTGCATGTAAATGTCCCCTCACTAGTTAGAATGTTTGTGACACATTTCTCCTTTCACTCACTCCAAAGAAAGAGCCATCTTGTACACTGTTTCTCTACTGACTGCCATAGGTGTACACTTCGTTAGGAGGTGTTTCCAGAGCTCCCTTCAGCAACTCTCCTCCTTTCTCCATCACACTGCGATCCATTGCAAATAAAAGGTTTAAATATTCATTAGGCATGGCTACAGAATGCTCATCCTGAGAAGTCCATAGACACCTGATACCTAATCAGTTGGATATCCAACAACTGCTAGAAATTTGTGTGAATCCTACTGAAATCACCAATATGTCTATTTCAACTACTTCTTGAGGGCTCACGAATAAAGGTGAACTAGAGTGCGCCTGCCTTCTCTTCGTGTTTCTTTTGCATGTAAGATCGTGACATTAGGCAGAAGGAAATGAGCCAAGCAAACAACAGATAAAGTTGAAAGAGCAATTGATATTTAAAGCTGTTACCAACCTTAATGAGGAACTGATATGAATTATTTATTTTGTGCTGGACCTTATTTAAGCAAGCAGTTAAGCATGGAATACATTTGTCATTTGTCAGATACCAGTACTCACTGACCACCCATAGTAATCACTGTATCTGCTTTCAGATTCTGAACTCAGTGAATAGCAGGGAGGGGGTCCTGGCACTCAGATGACATTGTGTCCAAATCACTCTTGTGGAGTTTAGGCAGTTGTCTTTGATTTTTGTATGATTCCCTTTTGGTCCTGAAGGTGTTCAGGCATCTTAATTTAATGGGAGGGAAAATACTTTCTCTTAAATTATTGTTGACTGTCCATGTCATAGTTTATTGCTAAGATGGCCTGGCCCACATTCTAAATGATAGAAATCTGCTCCTCTTGGTCAATGAGGCTTAGTTTACTATAAACCCATTTTCTTACCTCCAGGAATAACAGTCAAATAATTGCATGCAATATTGAAAAGTATCACTGAAAGTGATGTTTTTATTAGCTTTGTAAAGAATTGACTAGAAATTATTATTATATATAAAGCAATATTATGCATCAATAAACATTAAACACCTATTAGGTGTATACATACATATGCATATACATATACATACATACACACATTATATATATATATATATATATATATATATATATATAATCACAGGCTAAGCACTGTGCTAAACATTGGGGATACAGAAAGAGGCAAAAGACAGTGCCTGCCCCTAAGGAGTTCACAACCTAATGGGGGAGACAACATGCAAACAGATATACAAAGTAAACTATTAACAGGATAATAGAAAATTAATAACCAAGGGAAGGCAGTTGATTTAAGAGGAGTTGGGAAAGGCTTGCTGTAAAAGATGAGTTTTTAGTAGGGACTTAAAGGAAGGCAGGAAAGCTAGTAGGCAGAATTGAGAGAGAGTATTTCAGGCTAGAGGGACAGTCAGAGAAAATGTCCAGCAAAGAGAGGTCAGTGTCACTGGATTGAAGAGTACATGGCAAGGAGTAAGGTGTAAGGAGACTGGAAAGGTAGGAGTTGGCTACATTATTATTAGGGCATTTTGAATGACAGAGCATTTTTAATTTTGAGAAAGAGAGAGAGAGAGAGAGG
>NW_027185887.1:7933914-7950524 GCF_028583685.1 Petaurus breviceps papuanus
AGAGAGAGAGAGAGAGAGAGAGAGAGAGAGAATGAGCTGGGGGGGGCACTGTCTGAAGAATCTCGTAATATGCTAGAAGAAATAGTGAGAAAAGATATAAGGGGTGGCTAGGTGGCGCAGTGATTAAGAGCGCCAGCCCCTGAGTTGGGAGGACCCAGGATTGGTTCCGGCCTCAGATACTTAACACACACACACACACACACACACACACACACACACACACACACACAACTGGCCATGTAACCTTGGGCAAGTTACTTAACCCCAATTGCTTTAAAAAAAAAAAGACATAAAGGTAGAGATATTGGAACCTCTGACCCAAATCTATACTAGTGAAGTATGTGAAGTAGAGGATTGATTGTTTCCAAATTATCTTAACTTCACATTCTAGGTTCCATGGATCACTGATAACTTCCCAATTTTACAGCCCAATGTAGATACTGCTGTCATCAAACCATTTCTTCTTTCTTTAAAATATTGCCCAAATAAGAAGCACAAACTCATTATCGTAAATGAAAAGCAACATGCTCTCAGTTTTAACTTGGAAGGTCTGTCAGAAAACAAATTCTTTGTTTAAACATCCCACCCAAAGTCTTGGAAACATAGTTCTCTTATGTTTATTGAGGCAGCAAATTAGAGTGTCTAAACTAATACTGATTCAATATAGAACACAATTTTTTTTTCTCCTGCTGCTTGTGGCCTTTGGAGTTGATAATTGAACTGAAGGATACAGACTGTGGTACCTGTTTGAAGTGAGCACTCAGACTTAGGGTTCCTTTTATCTTATAACAGTATTAATGTTGGCTGGGTGCCATGTACTGGGGGTTCAGAAGAGTTAATGAAAATCATGATGCTTTCAACTGCTCTCATAATGAGCCACTCTGCTTGCATCAAACCAAATGGCTTATAGACCACAGATTTCACATGTAAGAACATGTGAGGGGCCAGCCTAGTAACTAAAAAAAAAAAAATCAATATCCTCTTCTCATCAAAATCCAGAAGCAGTTAATTGCAAAATCAGACTCTCCAGCTCATCATATAGACTTGCAAATTGTGTTTTCAAATATATTAATGTATTAGAAATAAAAATAAAAACATTTAAGTATATCAAAATATGTTTGAAACCATATACATTGCCCTAAAATATTAAAATATGTGTTGAAGACCCTATTTGCTAGTTCTGAAGTGTTGTTGACTTTGACATTTGCTCTTACTTTCTCTCTTGCTCTTATAAAACTCATTAATTCTCTCGCAGATTTTATGATCATTTCAATACTATATCCTCAGTAATGTCCCCTTACCTGAAATCTAGTATGATATGTCCAGTTGAAAGTCGACATTTCTACTAATGTTTCAAACTAAAGTAATCAGTTCCTCCCTCAAATCAGTTCACACCCTGCACCACCCCTCCCCGCCCTTGGCCTCAAATTATGTCTCTCATTTCCCAGTCCAGCCACCCAAATTGACATTCTTCTGGAAGGAAAGCAATCTGATTAATCAATATCTCTGAATTCTCCAAGGGTAGTTCCATCTTAAAAGAGGGCCTTATTAGCCACTACCAATTTCAAATTGTAGGAATTTCAGGCAGTTGTGGATGATATTTGGTGGAGAGCAAGGGAAATGTCCAGCTGAATAAGTAGGGTGTCCAAGTTACTTGGGCTCCTCTGAGTTTGATACTCCAAGAGTTTTCAGAAGGACTTTGGAGGAGGAGTTTCCTGGTCACCCATTAAACATTTCTTTTTCAGGTGACCCTATAAATGCTTACTCTCAATTTCTGTACTACCTCAGTTCATTCCCCCAGCCCAGTCTCCTGCACTTCTCTTTTGTACTCATTGGGGCTTAGAAAGTCATTCACTGTGTTAGCCCCAGAACTCCCTCTCTCTCTCTCTCTCTGTCTGTATCTCTCTGTCTCTGTCTCTGTCTCTCTCTGTCTCTCTCTGTCTCTCTCTGTCTCTCTCTCTCTCTGTCTCTCTCTGTCTCTCTCTCTCTGTCTCTCTCTCTCTCTCTCTCTCTCTCTCTCTCTCTCTCACTCATTACACAGACATCCAAGGTCAACCCCAGAACCTCCCACAACACCAAACCATTATACAACCCCATCCACCTTTTTTTGGACCGATTCACACATTGGACTCTGCTGGGAAATGTTAAATAACCAATCTGGGGGAAAAAAAGGAACCCACAATACACTTTCAAGTTTATTTTGCATTATTAATATTTTCATATCACTTTGGTAAATCTAAATGATCAACAAAATAATAAACCAATCCCACATTTGTAGCATTTGCCAATTTCCCAAGTATAAATACTAGTACTGAAAATTTAATGATTGGGTGAACCCCTTGGAGTTGACTTTATCACACCCATGACCTATCGCCGTTTTATCACAGTGCCTGACACAATAGGAGGTACTTAATAAATATTTACTTACTGACTGACTTCATTAAGTATTTGTCTCTTGGGAACTGAAGTAAGATTGGATTGGAAGAATTTAGCTGTTATAATAGGGGGGTCCTTTCCTAACCCCTTAACTAAATTTTGTAAACGTGCTTTTCATAGTTTGCTTCTATATGTCATGATTAGCTGCCTTTATTCATATTCACACAAGTAAATTAAGAAGAATATTGGTGTTGTAAGTATGGAATACACATTTGTTGTTTGATGAATTTACCTTTTTTTAAATCGTGTCCTCCTGTCTTTTTTTCTTATGCCTTCATTTCATCTTCATGATCCTTCACAATCTGGGTCTCCAAAGAGTGGTTCCTTAAAAAAGGAAGCTGGTTTTTTTAAATTAAAAAAATTTTTTTTTCCTGGGCCATAATATAGCACTTGCCTATGACTTTAATTAAACTGAATGAAGAGCATAGTGGTTACCATCAATCACAGCTGGTTCAACAGGTCTGTGTCAGATGCTCTTGCAAAGAGATGGTTTAGAAAGATGAGTAAGCTAATGTAATACATCTGATTGATTATGGAGTACCTTATGAAAAAAAGAACACACTTATTAATCAATCAACAAGCATTTATTAAGTGCCACTTAATAAATAAGTGGCACTATGTGCCACTGAGCCCTGAAGTTACTTAACTTCTACTGTGTTGCTTCTGAAAATGGGAATTGTATTATCAACTGAAAATGCTATTATTAGTGCTAAAAATACCCATAAGATGATAGCTTAAAAATTATTTAAAGTGTTCTGTAAGGAGAAGTCAAACTTAGTGTGTGGAATGAGTTAAGATGAAGCAGTTAGTGCTTATGGCAGATTTCATCAGACCAGATTGTATGTTGCCTTAAAATGGGTTTAGGTATGTGAGCTCTAGTGATAGCTCAAAAACAGTTCATTGGGAAGAAGAGAACATCATGTATGTGCCATCCCAGTGCCCTAGGAGGTGTGTCTTCGGAGAAGAAAGAATGGATTCTGACAACAAATAGACTCATCAAAATCCCAGAATTTTTCAGTATCTTTTAATGAAGTCTCATTAGAGAGATACAAAACTGTTGTGCCTAATTTACTCTATTCCTTTCTGGAGGGGAAAAAAAAAACAGGCTTAGTCTGAACTGGCATTTTCTTGAGGAATGTCAGTATATAGTTTTCCATGTGTTGTGTCTGCCAACTGGTGGCCAGACGCTTAAGCAGACTTATCCAATTAGTGGAACATTCCCCCACCCAATCTGAAGGCTGAATTGATTGTTCTTGTATGTTGGGAACATCATTGTGGCCATGACTGTGTTTTTAAGTACTTAGTTTGAAAGGGGAAAGATCCATCAGACTGGGCAGAAGAAGTGCCAATCTTAGACTGATCTGGGTTATTTTGCTGGTTTGAACTTTATCAAACTAACTTTATGAGAGATGTTGTGCCTTGTTTAGTTTCTTGTTCTTTAAAGAAGAAAACACATTTCTCAGTAGCATGAATACTACTGATATTGATTCAGAGGAAGTGAATTGGTATGAACAATGGAGCCCTGGCATAACATGCTAATTTCCACAGGACAAAGTCAGCCAATGCATACAGGTTATTCCTACATCATACTTACTAGCATATACTTGCCTAAAATGAAAAAATGAAAGAAAGTCTGGTTTCTCATGGAGCCTACTGACGATGCTTATGATGAAAAGGATAACCTTGGGAAACATGTAGGCATCTGAGAAGATGAAGTCAGCTCTGTGTCAGGAGATAGGATGGCTTAAATCAGAGTACTGAAAAGAAAAATCCACTTAATTCTTACTTTATCCTGATATGTAATTTTAAAATGGTATTTTTTGTTTGTTTTTTCGTGGTAGTGGGTAGGCATGTGGTCATACATGTATATACACGTGTGTGTGTTTAAGCAGACAGTAGGACTGTTCAGAACTTAAATCTAGCTAAGTGCCCCAGGTCTTTTAGAATAATGAGACATTTTCTAAATGCACTTTTTTTTTTATTGTACCACTATTACACTACAGAGAAAAAAAGGGGTGGGAGGTGGGAGGGGATTTAACACTTAGCACCTGTCACTAGTTTTCTCCTAGAATTAGAGTCTCTTGCTTATAAAAATTTAATTGATTCCTAGCAGTTTATGTGCGTGGTGCTTAGTGGGAGTTTTCTGTTCTTTTGCCAGCTACATGGTTACTTAGAAAGTGAGCCGCTCACACTACAGCTGTTCATCGGGACAGCAGACGACCGCCTGCTGAGACCACATGCTTTCTACCAGGTCCACCGGATAACAGGGAAAACTGTCTCCACCACCAGCCATGAAGCAATCCTCTCCAACACCAAAGTCCTGGAAATTCCACTTCTGCCGGAAAATAACATGCGAGCAATGTAAGCTTTGTGGACTGGGCCACTTGGTGACTTCAGTAGACTTGTGTGTCTGTGTGTTTTCTCTTTTCCTGACTTTCTCACCCAGTCCTCCAAATCATTTCAGCCTTTAACAAATTTACCAAATTCCAGTGGCTGAGAGTATTCTTAGCTTAACACCTAAATGAACCCCCGGATATTTATGATAACTGATTTGTTTCTTTCTAGGGTTTCAGCCACTGTGATTAATGGCACTTAAAATAAATATCTCAATTACAACCCTGTAAATATCTCCCACCCTGTTCTTCTATTTAGCAGCTACTAAACATGACACCTAGTTGTTCTTGACTGTGAAGCAAGAAAATTAGAGTCACCTGGACATAATTTTTTACTTTAATAACATTTTATTTTTTCCCAATTACATATTATTTTAACATTCATTAAAATTTTTTTTTAAGTTCCAAATTCTCTCCCTCCTCCCTTATCCTCCCTTCCCGCGATGGTAAACAATCTGATATAGTTTACCCACGTGCAAACATGCAAAACATATTTCCATATTAGTCACGTGAAAGAAGACACAAAACAGAAATCATGAAAATAATAAGGTGGAAAAAATAGTATGATCTGATCTGCAATGAATACAAAATTTTAAAAACATTATTATTACAAGAGTATTTTCAAATACTATCTTAAGTTGTAGAAAAATGATTCTGTTGCTAATCATTCACTCTCAATTATACTCTATACAAAAGTAAAAGAACAAACCTTGCCTTGTTCAAATGGTTCCTAATCATATTTAGGTCATTAATTATAACTCTGTTTATCAGAATCACAGTGAAATTATCTGTTATCTTTACAGAGAATTTATAACTATAAAAGTCTATATTGTAAAATCAATACAAAATTTCTCTCAACTTGGGGAAATTTCAAGTATCTTTGATTTGGTTTCTAGTCAGGATCCTGAGAACTGACATGAAATCAAATGGATTCTGATGACTTTCATCTGCTTTAAATGAGTCTAGTTATGATACTTATAAAAACCAGTTCATTTACTACATGCCTCAGAGCACTTCAAGATTTTCAGAGGAGGACTTGCTGTATTAGAAACATTGAGAGGTACCCATCCAACTTGAGCCCAGATGAATGGTAGTTTCCACTTAGGTTCTTAAAACTTGAGAGGACCTTGTTGTAAATTTTCATTTTCTAGACTCTTAGCTAAGTACTAGGTGTTAAAATAACTGTCAGACTTTTTACTATTATTTCTGATAAATACTATGGGAAAGGAAGAAAATATTGTGGATTATTATGGGTCAGCACTTTGTGGAATCTGCACTGAAGCTTATTTGAATCATAACAATACAAATTGTAAACCAGGAAAATGAGAGCTTGAACAGTACTGCATTAGCTCCTGGAAGAATCACTAGTGCATGTGTATCATGATGAATGTGAATCTAGTGAAGAATGATTTTAATAGGTTTTTTCTACATGACATTGCTAGCTGTACTTTCCATTATTTTCCCCCTACCATAGTTACATAGTTAAAAATTTAACTCTGGGGGGCGGCCAGGTAGCACAGGAGTAAGAGCACTGGCTCCAGTGTTGGGATGACCTGGAGATCGAATCCCGGGCTCAGACACTTAGCACCCACCCAGAAACACTTGGCCGTGTAACCTTGAGCAAGTTACTTAACCCCTATTGCTTAGGGGCAGCCAGGTGGCTCAGCGAGTAAGAGTACCGGCTCCAGTGTCGGGATGACCTGGATCAAATCCAGGCTCAGATACTCAGCACCACACCCAAAAATAACTGGCTGTGTAACCTTGAGCAAGTTACTTAACCCTGATTGCTTTAAAAAAAAATTAACTCTGTTATCATACCAAATGATGGGAGAATCAAGACACTTAGCTTTATTATTAGCACAGTGCCAGACACATAGTAGATGCTTAATAAATGTTTTTGACTCACTATGTGTCCAAAATTATTTTACCTAAAAATAAAATAAAATTATTTTGCCTGAGAGATGGAGCTAATTGAGCCAAGGTTATTTTGGGTATTGAATTATCTATGAAATTGCCTCAGTTATCTGCTTGACTTGGCATGTGTAGATACAGTCTCAGTGATGCCCTTGGTGACTGCTCTGAATGTCTTTACCTTCAAATATACCTTTTTCCTTTACCACAGAACCATAACAATGGGTAGCTTCCAATGGCACTAGGATGTGTGCATACTCATATCACTATAATACCATAGATGTTATGGTAAAATCAGAGGGCATTTCTAAAGGATGAGAGTTTAGAAGTTTTCAACTCTATTATGTAAGAAACTGGAAAAAATATTAAATGACCTTTTGTTTTGTTTTGAGCAGTATTGATTGTGCTGGAATCCTAAAACTCAGAAACTCAGACATTGAACTGCGGAAAGGTGAAACTGACATTGGAAGAAAGAATACGAGAGTGAGACTGGTTTTCCGGGTTCATATTCCACAATCTAATGGCAGAACTCTCTCTCTCCAAGTAGCATCAAATCCTATTGAGTGTTGTAAGTAATTATTTACTTTCCCCCCTTCTTTCCAAGGACTATATAGAATTTAGTAGAAAGAGACTTTAGAGATATTTTTTCTAACACTGAATAGATGAGGAAGCACAGAGATATGGAATTACTTGAACAGTTCATGATAGCAATTTTGCTTTTTTTTGTTTATGTTTGTACAGTAGCTAGGTGGTACAGTGGATAACACCGATCCTAGATCAGGAAGGCCCAAGTGCAACATTTGACCTCATATACTTACTAGCTTTGTGACCCCTGGGCAAGTCACTTAACCCTTCATTTGTCTCATTTTCCTTGTCTGTAAGATGGGAATGATAATAACACTTACCTCCTAGGGTTATTATGTGTATCAAATAAGATAATTTTTGAGCACTTAGCATAGTGCCTGGCACAGAGTACTATGTACGTGTTAGCTATTATCATTATTAACTTGTTTCTTCAAAAATATATATTTGATGGTTCAGAGTCACTGAAAAGCATTACCCATTTCTCGTTAAAATAATGCTTAATCACCCTAGTTTTGAATGTTACAAAGAAACATTTAGTCATGGTATGAGAAAAATTGATGCTTGCTTTAAATGTGGACTTAAAAAAGTTATATATTTTACATATTTGGTGCAGTACATAGAGTGCTGGTCCCTTAACCTCTTTCTGCCCCACTTTCCTCATCTGAAAATTGGGATAAATATAGCTCTTGTCTCTTGGAGTTGTTGTGAAGATCAAATGAGATATTTGTAAAGTGGTCTGCAAGCATAAACACTAGCCTTAATCTTCATCATTATCATCATCATCACTATCATTCAGAGGCTATTTGTTAGAGTAACCTTGATAATGCATCAGAGCATTCAAAACCCACCATGATTTACCTAATTACAACCTGCAATCTGTGTGAAGAACTGAAAAGAAAATAATTTTGTTATAGACCTTTGAACTATCTTAAATGTATCACCTAAGAATTCCCTGTAATGTCATAGAAATTGCAGAAAATGAGACTGGGAGCTTTGAAACTTCTTGTATGGAATTAATTCATAGTCCTATTCATTGTATTCCTTGAAGATTCCTTTTTTTTTTAAAACCAAAGAGTTTTGGGACTGCATCCTTTTTTCCAAGCCTCTCATTTTATGGAGGAAGAAGATGAAACCCAGAAAGTTCACATAACTTGGTTACACATTCCTGCCTCTGTCACTTAGTTGTGTGACCTAAGGCAAGTTACATCACCTCTCAGCCTCAGTTCGAGTGAACCTATTAAACAGTCTGAACATGCTACTTCATTTAGTTTTATGAGTCTTATCAAATTGTCTTCTTTTTCCCCCTGCCCCCATCTCATTTCTAAACAAGGGTCTGTTAGGGAACAAGATCCTGGTTTCTACTTATTATAGCTTCACTCATTTCATGCATGACCTTTAACAAATTATTGGAGACTGAACTGAGAGACTCCTCTTCTCCATGTTACCTGCATGTCTTTTACTCCTCTTCCTCTTTATGGTGGTTAAAGAGAAGAGAATAAGGGAAATGTTCCCCAGAGCAGGTTAGAGAAAAGCTTACATGGGGTGTGGCCAAAGTGACTGGCTTTTTAAGAGATCAATCTCTGCTTCTCATGATAGCACCATGCTTCTGGAGCAGACAGAGAACCATCCTCTTAACTATTCCTTTATTACCTTTAGCCTTTCTACCTTTTTCTTCCTAGCTATGGACAAGTGCCAAGGTTCAGTCCTCTAGCCTTCTGCTCTTCTTTATTTATACTTCTCTCCCTCAGTTAGTCTCATGGTTTCAGATGTTACCTCTCTGCTTATGACTCTTAGATATTCATCTCCAAACCTAGCCTCTTTTCCAGACTCCAGCTTGGCTCTCTAATGGTCTATTGAACATCTAAGTGACTCTAGCCATCACCCCAAGCTTAACATGTCAAAAACTTAATTCATCATAAACTCTTCCCTCCAAGAAACTTTCTTCTTCCCTTCCTGAGTTCATCTATTTCTCTCCTAGTGACACAATCATTTCTCCAGAAATAGGCTCAAAACTTTAGAGTTATCTTTGACTTGCTCCTTCCTTTCACCCCTCATATCAAATTACTTACCAAATCCTGTTGAATTTTCCTTCAGTACATGTCTGTCTTTTCAATGTGGTCCTACCCCTTCTTCTTCAGCTGAAACCTTCTATATGTGCTCTTTCTCTCATTAGAATTTGAGGTCCTTGAGAGAAAAGACTTTCTGGGTTTTCAACTCGTATCCTCAGTACTTAGCACAGGGCTTTGCACATGGTAAGGGCTTAGCAAATGCCTTTCCATTCATTCTTCATTTATTCCATTCCATTCCCATTGACACCTCCTAGATCCAAGTGCTCATTACCTCATACCTCTCAGATTCCAGTTTCCCTCCTCTGATCCATCCTTTATAAGACTCCTGAATGGATCTTTCCCAAATGCTGCCTTTTTCATGCTCTAGATAGCTCAAAAACCTTAACTGATTTCTTTCTTTTGAGGCCTTGTTTAAGTCCCACCTCACCTGATTTAGGACTTAATTGCACACTGTCTTGAATTGTTGGTTAAGTTTCCTGTTTGTTGGTCTGCTCTACCAAACTACAGTGTAAACCCCACTCCACCTCTAGCACCAAGTACCAAACTGAGTACATAATAAGTGCTTAGGACAGTAGTGGATTATTTATTAGAATTTGAGCCTCACAACAGTCCTGTGAGGTAGGTACTGTCATTATTCCTATTTTATAGTTGAGATAACTGGCAACTCAGTGACTTGCCCAGAGTCACACAGCTAGTGTCAGAGGATAGATTTAAACTCAAAGTCTTCTGCACTGGTCTAGCACTCTATTCATTGTGGCCACATAGTGGCCTCACTTAATTCCCAAAGGTATTATCTTAGGGTCAGGCCAAACCACCCAGAGCCCTAGATTTCTGGGCCCTCCATAATTCCAGGCCTTAGGCATGCTTCTAATGTTGTATAGGATCTGGCTGATAGAACATCTCCATCATACCACAACTGCGTGGCAAGGTGGCAGTTACAAATGTTTCAAGAGAATTCTCAAAGAGTTAAGTTCTCTTTGGATTCTAAAAGCAGGAAAAAGTTTTTTTTTTACCATAACAAGGGTGATCCAGACAATCTTCAAGTATTTATTAAGCACCTACTCTTAAAGCAGGGATTCTGGGAAGGTAAAGGGGATACAAATCAATCGATCAATCAACAAGAACTTACTAAGTGCCTACTCTGGAGTAGGTACTGGAGATGCAAAGATAAAAAAGAATCATCCTCTACCTTCCAGAAGAGTATATTCTATACACTGATGGACAATATTGTGTCTCTGCTATTTTGAGATTCTATTGGGCAAGGGGATTGGGTTTCCCCCTCACAAATAAGCTAAGATTATGAGTTTTTAGTTGGAGAATAAAAGAGATGCAATGAAAACACCTTATTTTCAAATTTTGTTCTGGTCTAGTGATTTCATTGGGGTGATGAACTCCCAAGGAAAATCCCTCTATCATTGTAGATGAGCAGCTACTCTCCAATTTCATCTTAGAGTTATCTGGGTCACTGAAAAGTTAAGTGACTTGCTCAGGGTCACACAGACATTATCTTTCAGAGGTAACTCTTGAACTCAGGTCTTCCAGACTCTAAGACTGGTTCTCTGTTCTGAATATAATGCTGTCTCTTAGTCTGGCTATGTTTACAGATTAATTATAACAATTATAGTAAGGAAAATCATTTGAGTAGTTACAGTGTTTTAAATTTTGTTTTGCAAAATTTAGGTGGTGCCTCCTTAAAATACATGAGGATCATATTTTAGGTTCACCCAAATAACTCATTTGAATGATTGGGTGATACGAAGCCAAAAAATCTGTCAGAAATTTGAATACTGAAGAATGAGACTTCTGCTCCAAGTCTGGTTCCATCACCAATGTATCTTTGTCTTCTATTCCCCAACTGAAAATGGAGGGTGATTATACCATCCTATACAGAAAGAATTTACTAGAAAATCATGCTCAAATGTCTCTTACATTATTGAGTCTTAGCATTCTCAGGAAGATTGTATCAAATACTTTGTTGTGTAATGCAAAGAAGTGTTGAGAGAACTACTAAACCCTTTTTATCATTTAAAAACAAATTATGTTCCATATGTGGTTTTTTTCTCCTCTAGCCCAGAGATCTGCCCAAGAATTGCCTTTAGTGGAGAAACAAAGCACAGACAGTTATCCAGTGATCGGTGGGAAAAAAATGATATTGTCTGGTCACAACTTTCTGCAAGACTCAAAAGTAATTTTCGTGGAAAAAGCACCAGGTATTTTCTTTAAAAATAGCCTTGCATTAGTTTTTTCTGTTTTGGATGCTTGTGGAAACTTGATTCCTGGATGGGGAGAGTGCAGACCTTCTAATTGCATGTTGTCCTTCTGCATATATTTTTCAAGTAATGGGGTGGAGCTGTGTGGATGACCTACATAACAATACCATTTTGCATAATATGTTTATACAGGCAGTTAGGAATTTTTGCATGAACTGTCAATTATGGCATTTAAAGTAAAAGCTAAGAGTTTATTTTTGTAGCAAGCTATAGTTTCCTTCTGACAGTTTTTATTGTTAATATCACAGGAACTCCCAAGGACTTTGTAATGTTTTAGGAGGAAATAAATGAAAGTTTGTTTTCTTGTCTTTTGAGATGTATTTCTTAGTAATGAATGCAACTTTTAGTTTCCTCATGTCTGCCTCTGTGGCTACATATAACACCACTTATCTGGTGTCCACTCCTCTTTCTGAGATGTAGTAACACATTCTCTTCCTTGGGTATTTTTCTCCTCTACATCACATTTTGGAAAGCATGGTTTATATGTGCATTAAGACTTACAGGACATTCTGTAAGTATTTGTCTCTATATTTGTACATTCGCATGTACAAACACATATACATATACATATATTTTGGTTCAGTTTTAAGGTTTAATAGCTTAAAACTGAACCAAGATTTTCGGGGCTCCATGTATGTGTAGATATATAGATATATAGATGTAACACTAGGTCATAGAATTAATTGAATCTTAGTAATAGAAAGGAACTTAGCATTTGTCTTTTATAACTCCCTTTTATAGATAAGGAAACTGAGGCAAAACTGAGACTAGCATCCAGGTCTCCTGATTTTCTTAGTTCAAGTGCCTTTTCTAGTTTTTTAAATGTTATTTTAAAAATTTTAATTTTTAATTCATGGAATAAAACAAGCATTTCCATAACATAGAACAATAAAGATGATTGTACGTGAAACTTCAAATTTGCTATGTATAGCTTGCTATTCCTTTCAAATATACAACAAAATTATCATGTAAATTTATTTTTTTCTTCCTCTCCCCCTCCATCCTATCTAGTATACCATGGTGCATCACATTTTATGGGGTCCAGTTCCTTTTCCCATCTTTGTTAATGATCGCTCTATAAATTCATTGGCCTGCATCACTGGTGTGATGGGTGTTTTTTTTTTTAGTAAAATCTTAGAGACCACCAAGTCTTTTCACATATATGGCTTTTGTTAACCTCATGTGTCTTTAGGTAGAATTCTAGAAAGAATGTCTCTTGTGCTGCACTGTTACGGCTCCTCAGTTAATGCCTACAGTAGCCTGTGTAGGGTCACTCCTACACTATCATTATTTGCTAACTGTTTTTTGAGGTTTCAGTGACCAGAACACCACTTTGCCTTGGCTGTTGTCTAAATCCCCTAAAGATATTCTCTGTCGGTTACCCCTACAAAATGTGGTTCTGTTGGATATGATTCTGAGCTTAAGAGCATTTTATTGGGCCTACCACAGCACTTTGTATGCTAGAGGGTTTTACGTAATTGCTGTTCATAGACTGATGATAAATTTTTCTACTAATTGTTATTTCATTTCTTACAAATAAAATTGGATGTGAGTGTTGTGCATATGTGCACTATAGATAGGAGCCTTGTGATAAGTGAGGTAATGTATAACAAATCAATTTGGATTTTCTGGTTAAACCAGCATTATACATTTACAATAGGTTTTTTTTTAATAAGACATAAAACAATGTCCTCTGAAAGAATGGAGCATGTAAGAATATTGATTCATTTCTTTGAGATTTAAAGTATGTACAGTTTTTCTACTAGCAAAATTTCTCACCTGCATATCAACATATCCCTGAACTTAATTGAGTGTTGTGAACTTCTCTATTATCTTATCATATCCCTGTCATTCAAAAGCAGAATTTTCCAGTGCAATCATTTCCTTCCAGGAGGTTTAGACAATTTCAGAGGATTCAAGTCTTTTTTACTGTGGTCAGGGTGGGATGTATGAGGTTTAGGGGTTAAGGGCTGTTGTGTTGCCTTTTTTTCTTTTTTGGTACATTTACCAATTGAAATGTTCTTGAAAGCAGAGCCAATCCAACACTTACTCTAATCAAGTGAAAACCACTGAGGCATTCAACCTTCATAATGGGATCCTTGATTTTGTACAGTTTGCAGGAAAGTTAAGTGCTTCAATCAAAATGTGTTTGAAAGTCTCTAGTATTTAACTTGGCAAGCCTGTGCAATCAGGAACGTAATACAGGAGGTGGGGGAAAGTTGAAATTATAAAGAAAATTCAACTAACAACAATGATAAAAAAATTTGCATTATTGGAAAACATTCTAAAAGGATTAATTTGGAAATTACTTAAATTTACTTTAAAATTGCTTAAATTTAAATTACAACTTACAATATATGTATTTGTCAATGTGGGAAGATGTATCACCAGGAAGGAATTTAAAGACAGTATTTAGATATCTCTTGTTACAAATTAGCTAAAATTACCCTTCAAGAGTGACATTTTTGGTTGGGCTCTGTTTCAGAAAGAAAATTAATGCTCTCTTTATGACTCTCTGCCATTTATGATTCTTAGGCCAGAAGAGTATGGTATTTGTCTTCAAATATTTTAAGGGCTATTGAATAGAAGAAGGATTAAGCATATTCTATGTTGTTCCAAGGGACAGAATTAAGACCAATGGGGAAAGACGGGGTGGAGTGCTTACTGGGAAGCAGGTTTTGGTTTAATATATTGAATTTGAACAATTGTTGCTGTTAAGAAAGAGAATGAGCTCCCTACCACTGTTCAAACTAAGGCTGAGATGTTACAGAGTATAGTCCTGTCTATAAGATTCAGTGATTCCATGAATATGCAGTTAGTTAGTCACCTGTAAATATTTTGACTGAAGTACAGCTCACCCTTATTTTACAGTTTGCAAAGAGCTTTCTTCATCATCTGAGGTAGATGTTAAGTGACTTGCTCATTGTGATATAGGTGGTATAATAGTTGTCACTCAAACTTGGATTTTTAGACTCTCAATTCAATATTCTTTTTACTATGCCACACTGCTTCCCCTATAAGAATATAAATGTATCTAGCTGCCCTTCTAGTAATATTTTTCAATTAATGCAGAACTATAATGGTAGCAAATATAAAAAATATAAATACACACTCAATAAGTAAACATATATTCAAACCAGGTGTGTTTTCATATAAGTTCACATTAATATTTAAGTCAAGTGGTTTATAAATTCATACACATACAAGTATATACATATAAATCATATATTCACAAATAGGCATTTAGCTTAACAAATGCCTGTGTAATTTTGTTCTTCTAGGTTGGCTTTCTTACATTTATCATTTACTGCATTCCTAATACAGTCTGAAATGTTGTTGTAACCAAATACCCTGTATCATTAGCTTATGAAAAGTTTTTCTTTTCTAATTCTTTTTCAGAAAAAAAAACACTTAAATTGATTATTTCAAAACACTGTAATACCAGCTACCCTTTAGGCTTTTTGTGAGATCATGTGGCTTTTTTCTCTGCTTTGGGAGTGTGTGTGTGTGTGTGTGTGTGTGTGTGTGTGTGTGTGTGTGCGTGTGTGTGTGTGTGTGTGTGTGTGTGTGAGAATACCACTTACAAGTACAATAAGGATAGGAATTAGAGTCCAATGTGAACTAGCCTTCCAAAAAGTTTAGATTATTTAATCTTGGCAATTCATTAGCCTAGCCATGAAGACTCTTCCCTCCTCCTCCATCCTCAGAGTCTAAGGGCAGCTAATAATTATGTAAGATTAGCTGTTATAATTGTTAAAAATATTAAAAAATTACAGACTATATCATAGAACTACATTTGCTATCATTCTCATTTTTCTGTTCTGTATCATACTTGGGAAAACCACTTCAGATGAAACAATATAATTGAGAGTGCCTTGTGTTTGTTTTTCACATTTGCACACGTGTTGTTCACGGAAATTCATTTCACTTTTAAAGCACCTCAATGCTTCTTGTACTCTAATTTCCTTTCAGTTTTTTCCTCCTGGAAGGCTTGTGCTTCCTCTGCCCCCCCCTCCCTCTTTCTTAAAGGGCTAGTCCTTAGCAGTGGCAATCTCTTGAGAAATGACATTATCTTGGCCTCCTTGCGTGCAGTCTGTCTGTTCTATCAGTGACTCATGCAAAAGGGAATCCCTGAAGAATGATCATGCTGGTGCAGAGAGACAGCAGAGCTGTAGTTTTCATTTAACCCCTTAGTCACTCAATTAGGCTACAGAAAAAAAAAAAGCCAAAACTGGATAGACTGTTAAATATTAACTATCCTGGTAGGCGATTTCTGCACAGACTTTGAGAAAAGAAGTTGTTAGCTAAGGGGGAGTAGTTGGGTTAAGTGGTATTGTGAGAAAAGTGTCACAGAGGACTTGTTTAAGCTGGTATTTGTTTGTAATATATTCCTCAGTCTCTAGGGTAGATAAATAATGGGGCTTTTCAGAAGAGCAGTATAATTTTTTTTAGATCTTTTACAGTGTTGTAAAAAAAATTCAAATGTTGAAATAAGTCATTATTTCAAGGGATTTAGGTCAATGCTTTGTGGCTTGCACATCAGACCATATTTTCTAGTGATGAAAGACAGTGTAGAACGGTCATCCAAGAACCAGAGCTACACGAGAAGGGACATTCATGACAGCTCTACTCCAAGAGGTTTGACCTGTCAGATTCAGGCTGACTCTTACATCATTGGCATCCACCCTGTTTTGCCTGTTACAGGCTTCCATTTGTGAGAAGTTAAGCATCAGTGGGTCTTATTCCCTCTCTTCCCATTCATTCAAGATCTTATATTACATTATCATTACATGATTCTACTTCCCTTCTCACTATAGGTGGAGGCATCTAAATATAAAGCATGAATACCAGTCAGTAAGGCAGTAAGCATTTATTAAGCACCTATTATGTGCTAGGCACTGTGGTGTGTGTGTGTGTGTGTGTGTGTGTGTGTGTGTGTGTGTGTG
>NW_027185887.1:7950534-7989764 GCF_028583685.1 Petaurus breviceps papuanus
GAGAGAGAGAGAGAGAGAGAGAGGGAAGGGGAGGAGGGAGGGGGAGAGAGACAGAGAGAGAAAGAGGGACAGAGACACAGAGAGAGAGCCTGTGGTAGAGTGTAGGGAGTATAGAGATATATATGGCTATCTATGACATGGCTAATAACCTAAGAGGTTGCCTAATGTTGTATGTAAGGGAAAACAGTAGAATGCACATATGAGGTATGAACTTAGTTTTCCTCCTTTGGTGATTATATTTTTCTGATTGCCCTAAAGTGGAGAGGGTAGGTCTAGGGCAGGGGTGAGGAACCTCTGGCCTCTAGGGCACATGACTGAGTCCACATTTTACAGAACTATCTTTTTATTGAGGGGATTTGTTCTGTGAAGTTTGGATTCAGCCAAAGGGCCATACTTGAGGACCTAGAAGGCCACATGTGACCTTGGGGCTGCAGGTTCCCCACCCCCAGTCTAGGGGTTTCCTTTTGTTTAAATTGATCTCTAGTCAGCTCTTCCCAGGAAAACTGCACATATAGGCTAGTTTAAAAAAAAATGTTTGCAGGGTTATTGTGATGTATGCTCAGTAATCTGTTGACTGTCAGTGGTAACTGGATTGAAAGTAGGCATAGATTCACAATAAAAAATATAAGATTTCTTTACATTTGGATTGCAGCTATAAACAGGCAGAGACTTTCAGTACTTTGGGACTTCTCTCCAACAGAGCCCTTTTGTTAAGCAGATCAGGGTCCCAAGGAATGCTTTCTCCTTTGTATCCCCAGGGATGAGTCTGGCACATAGTAGGCCCTTAAGCAACGCTTATTAGTTAATTGAACTACCTGATAATTCACAAAATGGCTAATTCATTCATAAACCATTGAATTACCTATATTACATGCACTGTTAGAAAGTTTTTGTTTTGTTTTAGTCTAGATCTGTGATTTTGTAGATATAAAAGACTCCTGGTAAGGAAAACCCCCTTTACCCAAGCACACTAGCTACTGCTCTGCAATATATGGTTTTAGAGAATTGCTTGAATCTCAGAGAGTTTAGGTGACTTGTCCCATGGCTACATGACCAGAATGTGTCAAGGAGGGAACTGGTCTCATGTTTTCCTGACTCTGAGTCCCTAGAGAGTCACATTATGGAATAAAACATATGAATAAATATAGATTGGAAAAATATATGAAAATGTTGTTAATCGTGTGAAATGTAGATATGCATTCTGAGTATAATGATTTTTATTTTTAAATTGTTTAAAAGAGGAAGGAAAACTAGTAAGTATATTGTTTCTCCTCTCTGTCAGACACTGTGCTAAAGTACTTTTTAAGAAAGTAAATATTATCTCATTTGATCCTCATAATCATTCTTTGAGGTAAATATTATTATTACCCCAACTTTACTGATGGGGAAACTGAGGCAGAGATTTTTTTTTTTAAGTGACTTGTCCAAGGTTGTACAGCTAGTAAATGTCTGAACTCATATTTGAACTCAGACCTTCCTGACTATAGGTCCAAAACTCTATCCACTGCATTGCTAGCTTAAACAAAAATTGTCCTTCACTAGTTTATCTGTAGCAAAAGGGTTTGCTTACTTCAGAAATCTGTCTATGAAATGGAGGTATCTTTCCTGTACAAGTTGCTGGGAGTTAAAGAGATCCTAAATTCTGAACTGTTTGGATTGGTTTTTGTTTTGTAACCAGTTTGGACAAATGGTCATTATCATTGTAGTATTATGTATTTAATTGGGCATTCCTCTAGTGTAATTTTATCTGGGGTTTAAGAGGATATCAGACTTGGAATCATCTTTCTGCTCATTACGAGAAATTCATTCTCAATGAATATTTGATACTTTGAAAGGGCTCTGTATAAAAGTTAATTCAACAATCAGGATTCCTGGCCTCTACTGATCTACCTTCTAAGATAGGTAACTATGACATGAACAGAAATTTTAAAGACATGAAGATAACCAGACATTCAATACATGCTCAAAGGAAATATTTCAATTACATGGAAACAGACAGTTGAGAATATTTGTTGAGTGGCAAATGAACAAGGAGTCAGTGGATTGCATGTGGTAAAGGGGAAGTGTTATATAGTCTGTTTTATGTGAAAATTATGGAACCATGATGGAGATGACCAAAGTCCCTGCCCCTTTCCCTATATATAGGGAACATTTTGGGATCACACTTAGTAATTAAGAATTGACTACACAATCCTTCTCTGTTGGAGAAGGTAAAAGGCAACTATAAACGTTCTCTAATTCTGAACACCCTAAATATCCCAAAATGGGTGTTCTTGGGTGGTTACTGATGATCTCCCTTCAAAAAACAGAGAGATAGAACATTTTTCTTTTTACCCTTGCTCCAATGAAACAGAAACACAGCCCAGTGTCAGGGTAGGGAGCAGAGTAGCTTTGGAAATGGTTTATAAGTTTGTTTTATTATTTTCTTTTCCATTAGTAATTTCACATTTGCCCACATCATCGCCTCTCTTCTCCTTTCACTTGGTCTCTTACTGTCCAGCTCCTTTGTCTGCCTTTCTTTTAATACCAGAAAATACCATTTGAAATTCCATTTAGCTAAATGTATTTTCCTTCTGCTAATTCACTAGGGTTAGGGGGAAAAAGGTAATTTTTTGAAGTCACAAATGAAAATGGCTTAGGTTTTAGAGACAGCATGGCATAGTGGCCTCACATGGTGCAGTGTTTAAGATTGGTAGACTTAGAGTCAGAAAGAACTGAGTTCAAATCCTACCTCAGACACTAGCTGCGTGACCCTGGACAAATCACTTGGCCTCAGTTTCCTTATCTGTAAAATATGGATAATAATAGCACCTACCTCACAGGGTTATTGCAGTGATCAAATGAGATGTCATAGACATAGTAATTTGTAAATCTTTAAGCTCTATATAAATTATAGCTTTTCTCTTCTTTTTTTTAAAGTTTACCTCTAACCCACACTGACTTTGTGACCCTGGGCAAGCAACTTAACCTCTCAGTGCTGCGAGGCAATTCTTTAAGACTATAAATTGTAGAGAAGGTTTTGAACTGTACTGTCAGAGGAAGACCTTCACTAAGAACTCCCTGTACTAATTGTACCAAATCAGAGGTGTGGTTTCTTTAAAAAAAGTTTTAGAAGTAAAAAGTAATTTTTCTCCTTCCCTTTGCTTCTTCTTCCTTTTGTTTTTAACCTTTCTTTATTATTTCCTCATCTATCTCTCTTTCAGGTGTCTGTTTCCTTTTATCTCTAAAGACGCTGGAAGGGTTAAAGCACTAGTCAAATCTCTTGCTAATTAGATGGGTCTTTTGATGCTGGAGAAATCCGGCAGAAATACATCATCTTTTGGTCCGCCCACACTTCATATCTGGGCCTCTGTTGCATAGATGATGTATCAGCCTCTTGCTTCTCTTCTAAACTACTTTTTTATTCATCTGCCCTTAAAGAGTGCGATGTTTACTCTTGGAGGGAGGTTAGGGAATGAAGCTTGAGGGGTAACCCGGATACACCTAAAACAGTAAGAGGCTGGAATGATCTTAGTTCAAGATGGATAGGCAGGAAGAGAGACGACTCAAAAGGGGTTTATGAGAGCATTCACTCTGCTCTAGGCTATGGGGATTGCTTTCTGCTTTTGGTACAGGGAACATTGATGGGAACAACTTCCTAGTGCTCCTACTTTCTTATGGAAATGGCGACCATTGTACATCTCCACTGTTCCTTGGTCAAGGGGCTTGAGGTGTTAGGAAGAAAGAAGTTGGAATGTCAGTTTTAAGGGGAGGGGGTTAATCAGAGCCTCTTCATATATAGAAATATGTCTTCTTAATTCTCCCTGAAAATATATCCCCAAATAATGGATTGTAGAATGTAGAAAATCTCCTAATTCTTAATCTGACTTCTAGTTATACCATAAATTTTGGAAAACAGAAAGTAAATCATAGAGCTCTCTGCAGAATTTAATGTCAGTTGTGAGGGGTGGAGATAATTCAATCAGTCGACAGGCTTTCGTTTTTCTTTTTCTTTTTTTTTTTTTGAGGGGGGAAGGTAGGGCAATTGGGGTCAAGTGACTTGCCCAGGGTCACAGGGCTGGGTTTTGTGTTAAGTGTCTGAGGCCGCATTTGAACTCAGGTCCTCTTGACTCCAGGGCCTGTGTTCTATTTGCTGCGCCACCTAGCTGCCCCAACAGGCATTTCTTAAACACTTTCTGTCTACTAGGCACTATGCTAAGTATTATTAAAAACAACCCCAACCCTCAGGCAGCTCACCTTCTAATGAGGAAGACAACATGTAAATAATTAGGTTATACATGCAGAGTGGATAGAAGGCAATCTTAGGAGAGACTTAGAAAGGCCAGTTTCAGAAGGTGACATTTAGTCTGGGTCTTAAAAGGAAGCCAGGGATTAAACTGGAATTGAGGTCCACTTTTATGCAGAGTGAAAAGTCGTTATATGAAAAGCAAGCCTTTATTGAGTGCCCCCTGTGTGCCTGACTTTGTGCGAGGTTCTCAGGCACAAAGAGAAGCATAAACAGTACCTGTTCTCAAGGAGATCACAGTCAAACATGGGCGCCATGTAAATGATGATATCCAGACAAAATGGGTACTGATAAATTGGAGATAATCGATGTCCTCAATAGTAGGCCAAAGTTAATATAGATTGGAAGGTGCTGATTTTTTTTTGCTTTTTTTTTTTTGAAGGGGGGAAGGCAGGGTAGTTGGGGTTAAGTGACTTGCCCAAGGTTACAGGGCTAGTAAATGTTAAGTGTCTGAGGTCGGATTTGAACTCAGGTCCTCCTGACTCCAGGGCCAGTGCTCTATTCGCTGCGCCACCTAGCCACCCCAAGATTCTGATTTTTTGATGAAAAATCTTCATATAAAATTTTAAAAATTAAGTGGGATTATAAATGTGTAATGTTTACTTAAGAACAAATCTTTTTTAGTATCAGAAAAAATTAAAAGGAAGCAAAGTTTTTTCAAAAGAGAAGTTATTGACTTTTGATGTGCTTTCTCCAGTTCTACTTGATAATAAATAATTTTTCCCCCTGAGAATGGATGCATTATACTTTTAAATTGAGCATAATCCATATGTTCTGAGCCTTCTGCCAGGAAGCTGGAGGCAGTCTGGTCAGGAAACCTGGATTTAAATCTCATTTTGGATTTATGCTGTCTGTGTGATCCTGGATAAATCACTTAACCTCTCAGGGTTCTAGGACTCTCTAAAACTGTAAGTTACAAAGAAAATGCTGACCTACATTGGTAGAGAGTTTCCTCACACAGGAATTCTGTATACCAATAAACTACTGGTTCATTCTCCATCTCTAGCTCTACCAATAAACTAGATTAGGAAATAAAACTATGGGAATTAAGTGACAGCAATGTCATTGTGATCCAGTGCCTTAGTGACAATCCATTAAAAAACTCAGGTGAAGACTTTTTCAGGTTCAAGAAATTGTTTATGTGTTTGTAAGAGCATGTTTGTAGAATCCCCCAATGCAACTATACCTTTTCAAGTGCTCAGCACATGGTCCTGCCACCAATTTACTGAATTTAAATAATAATGTCAAAAATCTTCAAAAGAAATTAACTTGAAAGGATAAAGTAGTTAAGGACAATGTGGAACATCCTGGTGTGTATGAATATGTGTACATATATATGTATGTATATATGTGTTGAACTCTTTCATAATTTTCTAATGCAGCTTCTACCATCAGCTATGTGTAAGGGGTCAAAATTTGGGGCAGGGATAACCATCTGAATTTTGTCAGGTAACATCCTTGTTTTTGTTTTGGTTAGGTTGGTAGTCCTACAGGTTCTTGATCCCTTACTTCTTTCTTCTCATTCTTACCTTTAGCCTGAGCAGCTCCCTCAAACCATTTGCCATTTCTATTCCTTCTAAGCCAACACCATTTTTGCATGTGGATGGATCAAAGGCCTTCTATCCGCCTGTGATTAAGGAGCCAAGACTCAGAAATCGGTGTCTGCTGCCAATCCCTGACACATATGAAAGAACATCTGGGTCTATTTCCTTGCCATTAGTCCACTTGGAATTTTCTGTTCTAGATATTGGCAGTCTTGCCGTTCATGGGTTGGGGGCAATAGAAAATGGTCACATGGAGTGTGAAACTAACTCTTAATTTTAGTATGCTTTTTTTTTAATTTGAAAGATGGTGATATCTCGAGGGAAGTTCTGTCACACAAAGAGTTTAACATAAAATCATATATTGTAAACTTAATGTTGGTATGGTGTGATACGGGAAGAATAGTGAAGAATACTAATATTCCAAGGGAGCTATAGTTGGTGAGGAAGGTTGAGTTTGTGGGGGATTTTTTAAAGCTCATATTGGGAAAAAAAAATTTAAAAATCAAGTAAATAACAGAATCTCTGCATGTGGTAGAGGTGATGATGATAACAGTTGACAGAATACAGAGCTTCTCTTCAACACTTATTTTGCTTGTTTTCTTTGCCAAAGAATATAAAAGGGAGATGATATCCAAGGTAAGTAAGAAATCAGGAAATGGCACCTGATTGCTCCAGTGACTCTAAGTCACCTCTCTGGATGAACTGCATACTAGGGTACTGAAAAACAGGGATATATGATTGTAGAGTCTTTGTTCATCATCTCTGAAAGATTATAAAGAATGGAGGCATATCACAGGAATGGAAAAGGCCTGTGAGTTTGACGTTGGTTCCTTGCAAAATTTTAGATCTTGTCATTAAAGAGTTGGTTAGGGAGCATCTAGAAAGTGAAATGACTTCAAAGATTCACCATGGCTTCCTCAAGAGCATATCCTAACACACTAACCTTATTTCTCCTTTTAATGGAACAACTAGCCTGGCAGATCAGCAGAATGCTACTGTAGATATAGTCTACCTAGATTTCAGCAAAGCATTTGACAGATCAGACACTATTCTTTTGCATGAACTAGATACAGATGATAGTACAATGAAATAGCAATCTAGGACTGGTGGAGTTATCAGACCAAAAGAGAAATCATTCATGGGTTTGATGTCCACTTGGAAAGGGCTCTCCAATGGCATGACCCAGGGATCTAGTCTTGGCCCCATATTATTTAACATTTTGATAAGTTGGATAAAAGCACAAAGATGAATACCTATCAAATTTTCAGATAATTACAAGCTGGAAGGAATAGTTAACATATAGGAAGACTTGAGCTTCAAAAAGATGTCAACAGCTGGAACATTTGGCTAAATCTAATAAGATTAAATTTAATAGATATAAATCCAAAGTCTTACACTGAAGTCTAAAACAATTGTGCAAATACAAGATGAGTGAGGTGTCTAGATAGGGAATAATTCAGCTGAAGGAGGGAAGAGTCAAGAGAGAAGTATGAAAGGAAGTAATTTTTCTGAGCTCACCTAGCAAAGCTTGTTGACAACAATGTAGAAAATAAGTCAGACCAAATTATGATTGAGAAGAGAATAATTCAGCTGAAAAAGATCTTGGGGTCTGGGTAGACTAAAGTTTAATTATGATTCACCATTGTAATTTGCAGCTAAAAAGATCTCCAAAACTATATTAGGTTAAGCTACATTGAGAAAGGTACAGTGTCTAGGACTAGGGACTTGATATAGTCCCACTGTATTCTACTCTGGTCAGACCACATCTGGAGTGTTCTATTCAGCTAGGCAACACATTTTAGGAAGAAAATTGATGAGCAGGAGAGTGGCCAAAGTAGAGTAACCAGGATAATGAAAGGCTTCAAGATTATGCTATATGAAGATTGGTTAAAGGAATGTTTATCCTGGAGAAGAGAGGAAAGTGATAGTTGTCATGTATTCAGAGGACTCTCTAATGCAAGAGGATATAGATATGTTCTGCTTGGTCATAAAGGGAAAAATTAGGAGTGATGGGTAGAAGTTTTTTTTTTTTTTTAAGAAATATACTTTCCGTTAGGAAAAATTTCATAATATTTAGCAATTAATCCCAAAGTGGGGTAGTCTGTGAAAGGTAGTAGGTTTCTCCTTGCTGGAGCTTTTTGACTGACGTCTAGCTGCCCACTTGATGAAGGTATGAAGAAGGTGTGAAGGTGTGAAGAACATTCATATTTAGGTATGGGTTGGACAAGTTGACTTCTGAGGTCCCTTCTAAATCTGAGGTTCTGTGCCTCAGTAATGTGACCTGGCAGTATGCCATATGTGACCTTCATTTCAAGAGAATGGAGTTTTCTTACTATACTGACTGCCATCTCACTCAGTCTGTTATTGAATTGAGGCAGAAACTGAGATGAAAATGAATAAATAAATGAGGAAATTGATTTTTTTTCCTTCTCATTTCCAACTGCCTCCTCTTTCTTATGTTTGGAAGTAAAACTAATTGATATCACACTTAATTTTCTTGGATAACTTTACCCACTTTAGATACTAGGGAGAATTTAGTAAGAATTTGCCAAAAATGGTTTATATCCTGCTTAAAAACAAGTTGATATTGGTTTTGAAAAAGATGACTTCTTTGCATTTGGTGAGAATTTTAGAATGAGAAGGAGGTTAAGGAAATAAGAATTCTTAAGCAGAGAAGTGTCTTAATTTTCAGGTGTCACTTTCTATTGAACTGATTTAAATATATTAGTCAAACAATTCTAAATGTGAACTCTGAGTCTCCCTTTGTCTCTATCAGTTGGTCTCTCTCTGTCTCAGTGTTTCTCTGTCTCTCTCTTTCCCTCTGTCTCTGTCTCCATCTCTGTCTCTTCCTCTCTCTCTTTCAATTCACTAAAAGAAAAATAAAACAAATTGTTGTACTTCCATTGTAGGAATTGGGGTAACTGAAACCAAAGAAGTCTTTGTCTAGAAAGATGCTCATTCTACACTTTTGTCTCCTTTCCTCAGTCTCCAGATGTAGGAATAACAGCCATGGGGTGATAGGATTGGTGATCCCAGACAAGGCTGTCATAAGCATTCTGCTTTATGACCCTTTTTTATCCATATACTCTCCTTTCATTCATGTGACTATAGAACCATTTTAGTTAATAGGTGTTGATCCTGGTGATCTCACAGAGCTCTAACTATCCAGAACCCATCCTTTGGTGTGTAGAAGCCTGGTCACAGACATCTAAGAATAAAGCCCAACACACCAAGAAGGATTAGAAAATAATAGAGTATGTCTTAGAAAAGCCTTTATGGCTCCTAAATAAACTCTGGGTTGCTTTCATGTATGGAAAAAAAAAAGCTCAACCCTAGAAAAACACTACAATATATGTGACTAATTGACATTGTGAGTTTTAAACAGCTTCTTTTTCAGTCCTGTGGAGTGTTGGAACAGACCCACAGTGCCCTGTTTGTGTAGAAATCTTCTAGCTGGGTGTGGTGGGGAAGCCTTTTCTGTGACTCATGCTGTAGGGAATTCCCTAATGATTTGGAATATTTTTACCCCTGGACTTCTATGCAGTTTCCTGGAGCACTGAGAAATGCAATGAGGATTTGATAAGGCTGAAACACAAAGGCCCATTCAGGGCTGGCCATTTCCCTTTCCAGTGGGAGGCATTTTGGATGGGATTGAATCCATTCCTCACTTCCAAGTTCAGGTGCTTTGCAGAAGACAGCCCTAGGGTGTGATGGATCCACTTGGCAGACCTTGTCATCTTTCATCTGCTCTGAGAGAAATTTAATGGATCATAAGAGCCCTAATTTCATTGTTGGTGACTCCAGGTGTTTCATAGGGAGAACTGAGTACAAAATGGTTAATGGATGCTGTAACAAGTGAGAAATTCATGGAGATTCCTAAAAATTATGAGACTGTTGGAAGGGCCATAGGGACTGGACTTGTGATTCTATTAGTATAGTTAATGCCTGGATAAGGAAAGTCCCTTTGGGTCAGCAAGTTAGAGTCCTAGAGCCTTGCCTAGAACAATCAGTGACTTGCCCAGAATAACACAGTAGGCATGTATCAAAGGCAGGACTTGAACCCAGGTTTTCCAATTGGCAATATTTTTTTTTCTATCTAGATTACCAGCAACTCAGTAAATAGCTATGTATCTTGCATCTAAGAGATGGGAATAAACTGCAAGAAGAAAGAAGAAGCACATGCTTTCCCTCCAAAGATGGGACTGCAAAGTGATCCTAGCTACACTAATGGCCAAATTGTTTTCTCTGAATTCACTCCACTGTGCAAAATTGAAGCCAGTGTCTGAAATGACTTTCCATATCTCCCAAGGGAAAAAAAAATCATCATACTGATTGGGGGAAAGCCCCAAGAACTGTCCCTTCAAAGCTTCACATATATTTTGGTGGGTCCAGAGGGCAAATCTTTAAACGGGAATGCCTGAAATGTGTCTACTTCAGCTTTGTGTTATGTCTGTAATTTGAATTATTTGCATTTTGGAAAGGTATAAATTGCTCTGGTGTACTTCTGTTGGTGCCTGGCCAGGCAGGGAGTTGCCTTGGGCCCTAAACCAGCCAGGCCAATGCAGATGTGGCAAGCTTACAATGGAAACTTTTGTGGTTTATCAGGCCTCACTTCTTAGGCACATTCTGACAAGAAGAAAGGTATCCCACATGCTTATTGCATTGGGAGAAAATTCTTTTCTCCTCCATAGGCAAATTTCCTTACTAGTTAGGCCCCCATAAACTGTTCCTATCCCAATGGTTTTTTTTTTCTTTTAAATTGTATAAACCTGCAAAACATGTTTACTGTAAGAGGTTGACGTAGTGGTCTAAGGTTTCCCTCCTGGAGTAGGTCCCAGTTCGTGGGCGTTGAGATTTCCCTCTTGGTTCACCAGACGTAACATGAGGAATTGTCTCCTTTTTTTTTTTTTTGTCTCTGCTTCATAACAGCTTCTCCTCCTTATGTTTTTGTTAAATGAAATGTCACTAACTCTTAATGAATCCTCTATTCCCCTTCTCTCCCTCTGACTCTCACTCCCCCTCAATCCCTCTGCCCCCCCCCCCTTTTTTAACAGCAAGGGTCTGGACATTCTCAAGAGAATTTCTTACTGAAACCCAAACTATGACTCTTAGCTTCTAGTTGATGGGTAAAGACTAAACACTGGCCGGAATTTTTCCCTAACAGTTTAGATTATAACACCTAAAACGTTTTTTTGAGCAAACTTGTGCTTTGTCATAATAAAATTTCAAAAGCTTTTAGGTTAGTGCCAAAGAGAAGTAATAGAGGATTAGTTACATAAAGAATAACTTAGATTTCTTGGGGCGAAAAAAGTAAGAGAGGAGGGGAAAGTCAGCTTTTCAGGGCTCCAAGACAGAGTCCTAGATCACGTCCTAGGACATATAGTCTCTAAGATAGAAACTAGGAACTAAGCACGAGTCAACATGAAGTTCTAGCCACCCTTTCTTCAAAGCCAGGAAAGCATTCCTGACTACCACCAGGACATATGGCCACAGTAAAAAAAATACTCCACTGGCCAAAGTTCCTGAGCAGGCCCGAGCTTTGGAAGTTTTGCAGAGCTGTCAAGATTCTGATGTCTTCAAGAGCAGCTAAGTTTATTTTTAGTTTCAGTATTTTTTCCTGTAGGAAAGTTGGGTCCTGGACCCAAGAGACAGTGGTCTATCTTTTTTAACTCGTTGATTTAGTGGAGTCATCTGGTGAATGAATTGTGTATTGGGATCTGGTAGCCCTGGGAAGTTTGTGTACTTCTGGAATGTTTGAAACATGGTGTTGGAGGGTTCTGGGCATTGATTAACTAATATATTTTCCCCAATCAATAACTTCTGAAGGTATTTTTCTGATTTTGTTTTGCTTTGTAGCTTGAAAAAGGTATATCTTTTCTCCTTTTAAAATAAAACACAAAGAGAAATTGTAGGCTACATTATACATATTCCAGCATTGCCGAGATTCATGATTTCATCTATGTGGATACTCAGTTCTTCCACCAGTATAGATTTCAATCCCTTTGTACATTAGTAAGTGGCTTCATAAGTTGTGATTACTTCAAAATTTTTTTTAGGATATTGCCTCATTTTAGGTAAAGATAAAAGATTGAGGGATAGTAGATGGAAATAAATTTTCTTGTAAGTAATGGACACCATCATTTTACTTGTCACTTTAAGAATAATGATTTAATGCCATTCTCATAACAGCCTACCTTCCAAAGAGATGCATCTGTATACAAAGACCATTGTTTGCAAGCATTCAAAATACATTAGACACTTCTAAAAGTGACACCTCTATGCTGGGCATGAAAGGCAATAAAGAACAAAAAGTTCATTCATAAGTACCTTGAACCACTTTTTTTCCCTTAAAGAAAATCTACCACACAAACACAAGCTGGGTTGAGGTTTAAATGACTTATATTTGTATGTCTGAATATGGCAATAAACACAGAAAAACAACACAAGTGTCATTTCACCATTTGTTACAATGGCATTTCTGTTAAGACGGCAGAGCTCTTAACTCTCCAAATGTTCGCTTCCTGCTGCTGGACAGAGACACAGTTAGCTTTGGGGCCAACCTGCATTTTCCTCATGTTTCTCATTTCTCTTCAGATAGATTGATATGGATTTAGAAATTCTGTCATTGTCCAGTTTCAGTTGGTAGTGCGGTAGGCACATTAACTAAGTTGAAATGGCTTAAATCTAAAGTTCACTAGTTGTGTGGCCAGTAGCATGCTCATTGTTATAAGAGAACTCAGTCTGTGGGGACTATGGGCTCCAGCATGATGAATATACCTAGGTCAAGTTGAGAACTGATGTTTTAGAACCTATATTCTCTCTTTAAGTCTTGTGTCCAATCAGTTTCAAGGCAGCTTTAAGCTACCCCCTTCATCAAAATTGATAATGTCTTAAATAACTGTCATAGAACATCAAGTATTATGGTTATCTGTGCCAGACTGTAAGCTTCATGCAGGCAGGAACCATGCCTTATCTAAAATATGTATTTTTCTGAAAGCACATAGTGCTTTCTATACAATAGACCCTTACTTAATGTTTGTTGTTTGATCTAGAAAGAGGTCATTCAGGAATCAGGAAAAGTTTTGGTGTCTGAAGACAGTTATTTTTTTTTCCTACCACTGAGTCCTAATATTGCCTGCATAATGATACTGAGAGCTGTCGTTTTTATAGGTCTAAGGGTGAGGGGAGAAAATGGGGGAGGATAGAGTGGAGGTCGAAAGAAACATATGCATAAAGGAATAGATTTATTTCTGTCTTTTCCTTTTAGATGGTCACCATGTGTGGGAAATGGAAGCAAAAACTGACAAAGAATTGTGCAAACCAGTAAGTATTCCCTAAATGTGCTGCCATTTTAAAATGATATGTGCTTTTACGTGTTTCTATAGCATCCTGCTAGAACAGAATTAGAGTTTTCTTAACTTTGGCACATAGTTTCTTTAGTAAAATAGAACAACTAATAAAAATAATAGGGCACGAATAAGTCGTAAAAATAATTGTAAAACACTCTGTGGAACAAGCGCTAAAATGAAGCTAAATAATGTGAAGAATAATGGTGGTAATAGCAGCCACGTGGACCAGGGGACATGAGTCTGTCCTCATGGAAATACTTTGTAAAATGGTTTGGGCACAAAATGGATGTCACTAGAAAACATATAGAGCATCTAGGAGGCACAGTGGATAGAGTTCCTGGAGTCAGGAAGACTTATTTTCCTGAGTCCTGATCTGGCCTCAGACATTTACTAGTTGTGTGACCCTGGGCAAGTCACTTAATCCTGTTTGCCTCAGTTTCCTCATCTGTAAAATGAGCTGGAGAAGGAAATAGCAAACCACTCCAGTATCTTTGCCAAGAAAACCCCAAATGGAGTCTCAAAGGGTCAGATATGACTGAACAACAACAGAAAACATATATATTTTTAAAATCTCAAAACCTGAAGCTCTTGACATGTTTCGCATTTTTGGCAAATGGACACATGTATACTTTTCTGCTTTCTCTGTCAGTTACTTCAATGTCAGCCAAAGAGAGTAAGAAATGGGGGATTCCCCAATTTGAACACTGCTGCTCTCCCCAAATCCCCTGGGAAACAATACTTGTTCTGAGACTCTCAAAATTGACCTGCTCTTCAGTGGGGCATATCCCTTGTCCCATAGACAAGTAGGTTCTTGAAAGACCAATATTTCAGCAACTCCCTTGAGCAATGGCTTATTATTAACCATCTACTCCAGAGCACATGATGATTTTTTTTATTAGTTACCTTTGTTTCAGATGTAAAATAGATACCACCTCAGACGTGGCCTTACTTGACAAATTTACTCATTGGATTTGCCTATAAACATGTGATTTTTTTGATACATGGAGTTAAAAGGAAGGAATAAATTTGGAAAATATTTAATGGCTATTATTATTATTGTTAGGTTTCTCCTCCAGCTTTACAAATAACTATTTACCTGCATAATTGTATGTCAGTTCTATTTTGTATCCCTCAAAGCAGCCAGTTCAGTGCTAGGCACTTAAGTAGGTACTTAAATACTTGATTGATAGATCACCCCTGGTGATTAATGATTTATTTTGGGTGATAAGTAATGTATGTTGGGTTTTTTTTTCTCCACTGGAAAGATCAAGTTGATTTAAAATATATGTAGTCGATAAGTTTTTGTTCACTAATTAGCAATGCTGATTTACTCTCACTTTCATGTCTCATTCCTCATATCAAAATTAGTGCATGGTAGTCTTGCAACTTAACCTCCTTACTGGTATTGCCTCTTTCTAAGACTAACATAGATTTTCCCAGAAATACACAAGCTGCTAGAAAGTAATGAAGCATGCTGAGCAGTGTTTCATTGCTATTTTCTTTTTTTGCATAATTGCCTCGAACTTTGCTTCACTTTATCTGAGTGTTTTTCAGTGCTTCCCTCAGCTCAAAATGCCAGTTCCCCTCATAACTATACTGAAAATAGGGCTGGATTTAGAGGCAGAGGATATAAGTTCAGATTCTATTTCTGCTATCCATTCTTTTTGTGCTGCAAATGATCACAACTTCCTTCTCCCAATTTAAGTAGTCTGTACATTCTGATTTTCATATGTAAGTTGTTTTTTTTTCTTCTTCTTTAAAGCCAAGGTGAATGTGTATCTTCATTGTTTCTGAAGGTTCTTTGTCTTTTCTATGAATGCAAATTTTCTTCTTTTTTAAAATCTTAACTTCATTTTCCCTTTTATATGTTTAAAAATGAATGTGATAATAATAGATAACGGTAACTAGTCTTTATGTAGCATTTTAAAGTTTGCAAAGTGCTTTATATATGTTCACTCATTTGATCCTCACAACAACTGTGGAAGGTAGGTGCTATTATTATCCCACTTTACAGATGAATAAACTAAGGTAGAGAATTCGCTTGGTGATTTGATCAGGATTACACAGCTAGTAAGTATTTGAATAAAGATTTAAAGTCAGATCTTCCTGACTCCAGGTTCAGATTTTATCCATTGCACCACCCAGAGATCAGCTAAGAGTGTTAGCCTTGGAGTCAGGAAGACAGAGTGGTGGAAATTCCACCTCTGACTCTTGTTAGCAGTGGCCATGGGCAAAGTCACTCAATCTCTTCCTTATCAATGAGGAGGTCTGAAAGTAGTAGGAATGTATAGCTAGTAAATATAATTTTAACTTGCACCATATACTATAAGTGTGGTAGAAAGAGCACAATATTAGAAGCATATTGACCTAGGTTCAAATCCTTACACTGCCATTTACTGTATGAACTTGCGGAAGTTCCTTTGGACATTTGATTCCTCATTTGCAAAGAAAGGAGGTCTGTGCAGCTCTGACATCCTTTGATATTTATATATTCCTTAAAGTGTATATCCTCTGTACCATTTGACTAATGCTTCCCATCTTATCTTTGATAAAAGGAACAAAATATTCAAGGTGTGTATCTATGAAGAATTCCCTTAAGCCCAAACAATTTAACAAAAGAAATGAGTAGAAGTGTTTTTCTCAAACCTTCCCCTCCCTTTATTATTAAAAAAATTAATCATGGGGGTGGCTAGGTGGTGCCGTGAATAGAGCACCGGCCCTGGAGTCAGGAGGACCTGAGTTCAAATCTGGCCTCAGACACTTAACACAAAACTAGCCATGTGACCTTGGGCAAGTCACTTAACTCTAATTGCCCTACCTTCCCCCCTCCAAAAAGCAAAAAAAAAAAAAAACCCAACCAAAATTAATCATATGCCATGACATCAAATTTGCTTTGTAGAGGTAACTGAGTGGCACAGACAATGGGATGCTTGATTTAAAATCAAAGACACATGAGTTCAGATCCTACCACAGATACTACCTTTGTGCCCATGGGTTAATCACCTAACCAGTTTTCAACTTCAGTTTCTTCATTTGTAAAATGGGGTTAATAATAATACCGATCTAGAATTGTAGTAAAAATCAAGTAAGATACCATATGGAATGCATTCTTCAAATGTTAAAGAAATATATAAATGTTACCTATTGTTAGTATTCTAGATCTCACAGAAACCAAAAAGTACAGTGGGAAGAACACTGAACTTGTGCTCCAGAATACTTGGGTTCACATGGTGACTCTGTCACTGAGGTTCACACAGGGATTAAGTGATTTAAGAAGGACAGAACTGGGATTAGAAAGAGCCCTGCTCTTCTAATGCCCAGACCATTAGTTTTTCTACTGTCCCATATCACCAGGTAATGCCATGTCTTTACCATAGTATCTGTAAAAAGATGTAGTAAATTTGTCTAAAAAGATAACCATATTTATAATCCACATAATAGTTCAGGAACCTTTGTCTGTAATCTCTGAACCTCATTTGGCTCAGTGGGGAGAACAATATATATTATATATTTTTTAAAATGAAGCAAGTCCACAGTTTGATGATGGTTATTTCATTTATCTTGAAATAAATTTATTTATCTTGACTTTAAGAATAGGAGAGACTCTTAATATGAATTTAGTCATTCCCATTCAGACCCTTCCCAGGCAAACCCAGTTAAAGGAGCTTTGGATGTGTTGGACTATTTTTCTTATTGACCAACACTAACTTGAATATTAGAGATGGATAGTCTGGCAACCACAAGCTCTCCTTCAGAAAAAAAAAAACCCCAACAGATGATTCTCTTCTCTTGGATTTTTCTTTGTTAGTCCTGTGGAAAAGTACTTTACAATGCTACTGCCCTATATTTTCCACCAGTAAAATACCACTATTGATTGTGTGTTTTTTTTTCCTTTTTGTTCATATCCAGAATAAGTGAAATCATTCTGGGTCCTCATAAGGCATGTGACTGGCTAAGTAATGGGCAGAAAACCTTAATGGGTGTCGGAAAGATAGTCCCAAGGTTGTGGGGTTTTTATTTTCCTGTTGTTTTGTTTGTCTTTAAAAAAATAAAAAATCCCCAGTGCTTAAGACAGTGCTTGTTACATAATAAATGCTTGTTGACTTGATTTGTCCAGAAATTGGAGCATAGAGTTAATACCAATTTTCTGTGTTGTATTTTATCTCCAGCAAATTGTTAATTCCAGGTTAATTTCCCAAGTACATTCTTGATCTTTTGCTTTCTCACTATTTACCCTAAGATGACCCCCTCACCTATTACTCAAAGAGTAATACAAACCAAGTTTCAGTTAGCCTAAGCAAAATAGATGAATAATTATTCTGATATTGGGCAGAAGGAGATGATAAGAAGAATTAAGGGATAGATTAGGGATAGGTAGTTAGTGGTACATATAATGAGATAATATTTGTAAAGTTTCAGCACCATGCCTAGCATAGAAATGGTGCTTAATAAATGCTCATTCTCCAAGTTCTCTTCCCCCCCAAATTAGTATAGACTTTAGATTTCAATGTGAGGAATTTTCTGGTGTGGAAACTTACTCCACCCATGCAGGTCAGTAACTCCTTTGAAATGTGTTGTCTTAGAGGGTTGATTGGGGGCACCGAGACATTAATAAACTTGCCCCTGATCCCACAGCCAGTATAAGTTAAAGGCAAGACTTAAATCCATATCTTGTTGACTCTAAGACTTGCACTCCAATCTGTCATTCTAATTTGCTTCCTCTCTGTTTCCCTTCATTAACATGGGTAATTTGATTGGTTTTATTCTTTTAAAGAAGAACTACACAGGAATTTGAAAGAGTCACATATAGACATATTCTTCTTATTATTATTATTGTAAGATGCTGATTGGTGCCTTTCCTTGTGTATCATTCTCATTTCAGAATTCACTGGTGGTTGAGATACCACCTTTTCGCAATCAAAGAATTACCAGTCCTGTTCAGGTTAATTTCTACGTCTGCAATGGAAAGAGAAAGAGAAGCCAGTACCAGCATTTCACCTACCTTCCTGCAAATGGTAACAATATATTTCTAACATTAAGCACGGGAAATGAAAGATTTGGATGTTTTTTCTAAAAGATGTAGAAAAAAATGGAACACTTCATGAAGTTGGTGCAATACAATGTAACCTGTGCTGCACTGGGGAGTAAAAAACTGTGCTTCAGCCCGCTTAGCAAGACTGTCTCCTCAATTTCTTCTGAAATGCGGAGGAAAATGTATTTTCCCTTTATAAAAAATTGTTGGGTGTTACCTGGAGGGAAGATTGCTGATCTCTCTCTCTCTGCTGGAGGCCTACAAGTACACAGCAGCCACCCCCACTCAACTCCCTGCTCAGCATGAACTTTCTCTGCCCTTCACCAGTAGTAATGCTGCTGTGTTTATGAAATTGTATAGATCTTTAAGGTGGAAAAGAAAATACTTATAATTCTTTTGTAGATGCCTTTAGAAATAAACACTTGCTATAATGTCTTAAGGCCAACACCTTATTTGGTGACTTTACTTCAATGGTGATTTTATGCTCATGCTAATATTCCATCTCAGACCCAGTCATTGGGTATTTAATGTCACTGTAATGGGCAGATTTTCAAATGGGAGAACTTTTTATATAATCAAAACATGCCCTTTGATTGTTGATTGCCTGTTTTAAAAGACTGTAGATAGCCCTTCTGGACTCCCATAATAGCAATTAAACTTATGAACTTTTCAGAGTATGTATTTTAAGAAAATACCAATTTCTTTGACTCTTAATGACCCAGGAAGTGGCAAAGAAAGGAAAATCAAAAAAAATGTATATTCCCAAACCTGTACCTATTTGTGACCACTTGTACCAAGGCCCCCGTCAGCAGGAATGAATCATGTTCATTGTGGTAAGCCTGGCATCAGTCCAGTAGGGTCAAAATTTCTAGTTTTCCACTTAATTGAATGAGTTAAGATCTTGTATTCCACAAAGGCAATTTATACTTGTATAGCCCCAATTATTTTAAAATCTCAACTTTTTGTGTCTTTCTGTTCTGAAAAACTTGATTGTTATCATTTGAAAAAGAGAGGCATCCTAAAACTCATTGTAAAAGCAGTCAGATCTCTTAGGAGAATCTCAAGAATACTGCAATGGCATCTTTGTGCTTTGAAAGTTAAATGGTATTTAAAGTGTTCTAGCTAAGAAGAAAACCCTAACATCTCTATGTTGATTGAACAGTTAGGGCTAAGTGTTATATCAGACAAACATCAGTGAAATCTTCTATGATTAGATTGATGTGCTTTGACTGCAGAAATATCACCAAGATAGTGTTTTGAAAATAGAAGAAAGGATGCATGTGACTGTCAGCATGTTGACATTTAAAAGATTTCCATGGTTTAATTTGTTCCCAATGTATTATAGTCCCTTTAGGATTTATGTGACAGGTAGTTCACTCATAATTTACAGATGAGAGTAAGGTACAGCATATCTATGTAAATGAAAGTGTTTTATTTTTCAACAACTTTGGTGGATTTGTCCTTATCAAACATCAAGTGTGTTAGACACAAAATGAAGCACCAAAAAATAAAACTGAGGCCTCAGAAGAAGAATTTACATTTGGAAAATGGAATTATAATGGAAACCATTTTTATTTTTATACTCCCATGTTGGGAGTACATTGCTGTGGCCTTAAGTTACACTAGGATGTCATGACCCTTTCAGACTTCAGACGTGTTCAATGGATATAGTGAGGGAACAATGGAGGGACTTTCTTAACCTTTTTTGAGTGTGATGGAGTGACCAAAGAGTTATAATGTTAGATGTAATGAAAGTAGAAGCCTTGGAGCCCTTGGTTTCAGAACCCCAGCTGCCATCATACCATTCTCAGTGGAAGTGGGCTCTGAATTGACAATTCTGATCTCAAAAGACACCTAAATATGGAGTAGAGTCTTTCAAATTGGGTCAGCTTAGTCTATAATGTTAATTGTGAAACAAATATTATCCTGCTCATAGGGTATAGTGTTTTCTTTTCTAACAAAATTGTTGATAACAATGCCGTTTCCCCTCCAATTTTTTTTTTGCTAAATTTGCCTACCTCAGTTTACTTATATGTGCTTCATATTTAACCATAAACTTAAATATTTGTCAATGACAAAAGCTGAAACATAGCTTGCTGATTTTTAATGTGTTTGTTAAGTGCACTTGATGAATTAGGTTTGGTAGATCAATCCTAACATCATAAAATGTGGAGTTAAATGTATTTAAAGTATAATCCCTTAATGCTTTACTGATTAAGTGGCTTATATAGAGAAGCATGTAAAATTTAGATAATCTGGGTAGATTAGAATCCTCTGAGGTTTTCCTTTAACTAGGGATCCTGTTATTGCATTCCTTCTTTCTTTTCTTCTCTCCTTCCTTCATTCTTTCCTTGTTTAGCAGTATCACTAGGGCTCAGACAGTGTCACTAGACCAAGAACTAGGCCAAGACAGTAAGTTGGTTAGCAGTAGATGTATTTTTATTTGTTATGTCTCAACCCTCACCTCTCCTCTGTTTAATAAAGAATGTTGAAAAAAGAAAGGCTCCTTCAAAGAACATTAGTTCTTAAAGGCGACTCACTCAATATCATGACCAATCTATGTCATTGATATGTTGAGAGCTGTTTAATGTTAAAACCTTTACACTACCCAGGTGGGGACTTTCACTGCCCTTGGCTAAATGCAACCTTCTTAGAGTTTCACAACATCGTGGAATGAAAGTGTGGAAAGTGTTTTGTTTGCTTATGAAAATGGTGAGTAGGGCCCACATCTCTGTCATCAGCCTCCTCCACTTCCTGTCTTAGCTCTAAAATTATCTTCTTACTGCTTGGCAGCAGATAAACACAATCAGCAATTTGCCCACGATGACATTTAGCTGCCACACCTCATTTTCATCCCCCGTATCTTGTGCTGGCAGCTCACTTTCTACATTAAAATGTTACATTGGTCAGATTGAAGGAAAACAACCAAACAGAGATCCAAAATTCTACTGGACTTATGGCACAGCTTTTGGCTTTGGTTGGTGGATCTTTGGGTGAACTAACTTTTAAAGCCACATGGATTCTTCTATTGGAATCTGGCAACATTTTTAACTTGGGTGCATTTGCCTATTGAATGTACAGTGAAGGGTATGTGCATTTCTCATTGAAAGTTTTTTGTGTTCAGCTTCCTGGGGAAAACAATAACAGCACAAGATAGGAAAAAAAAGTCAGGTATCATGGCAGACGATTTTTGCATGCAGAGAGCATACATATTATTTGAGAGAGTTTTTTAAACTTTTCATTTGTCATTGTTTTGCTTAAGAATTCTAAAATACAACCCCCTGAAAGGAAATTTTCCTTGCCACTTAGTAGTAATTAGATGGATTAAGAGAAGCACTAACAGACGTCATAAAACAAAGATTCTGCCAGAAACATTAACAGTTCTGAGAAATTATTTTAATGCTTTTGAAATTGAGAATTAAAAATATAAAAGTTCTAATCTGTGGTGAAGTCTCAAAGGAGTCAAAGGTTTGAGTATGGGTTTGGATGAGTATCTGGACCAGCTTTTGAGCTGGAAATTTTTTGAGATCATTCTTGGGACCTATCCACATCTACATTGTTTTTTTGAGTACTGAGTAATTCATGAACTCAAATGCTCATGATCCATAGCTTCAACAACAAGGATTTGGAGAGTCACATCAGACTGTCTTTGTCAGGCATTTATGAGTAGGAAAGTAAGCCCTTGAATGGACAAGTCATACTCAAAAGTGTCCTCCTAGCTAATCTGTAATAATGGGGTATGACAAAAGCCTAAAGGCTTTAGGAATTCCAAAAGTAAAGGATGTAAAGGCAGAATGAGTACCATCCATTCTAATAGGAGGAAGGAAGGTAGCTTCACTATCCTATTTGGTCAGTGACAAATTCATTACAACATATTCACCTTTATACATGCAATTAAGAAAGGAACTTTCTCATTCTGCTATTTCCTTTTTGTCAAAGATGAACATCAATGTCAGGATAGTTAAGCCAACAAGTGACAAAATTTATCTGAAATGAGACAGTTTTAAGGGGTAGAATTATTGGTCTTTCTCTGATGAATTTGGACACCCCAATAAAGATGGTATCAGGAAAGGAACCATATATCAGGAAGCAAGAAATGATACTGGTGCTCTCACACATGTCTCACAATGTACCTCTCCCAAGATGTGCTGTGAGAGATACTGAAACCTCTCCCTACGTAAAAGGGACTCCTCTGTGCTCATATTATGCAGGTAGAAGGCATATAATGGAAAGAAGAGTAGATCTGGACTCCTAGAGGACCTGAGTTTGAGTAATTTTATTGCTTTTTATCTGTGTCATTTCACCTTTTGGGCCTGTTTCCTCATCTGTAAAATGAAGATGCTGAACCACATGGTTTATAAAACTTCTCTGATTCTTAATCTTCTGATTTTTAAAGGTCTTAAGGGCTCCTGATAACTATATAGATGGAAAAAAATGAATATCTCCAAGATAACATTGCTGCTTTCCCCAATTCACATAGAATATAAGTTCTTCATGATCAGGAATATTTCACATTTCCCCCTAGGTTCCCCAGGTTCCCTAGAACCTGGTATGTGGCAGGTGCCTAATAAGTGCTTGTTGAATGGATGAATAAATGAATAGTAGACTTGCACATTCTAATTTGTAAGTAATTAAGATATAGGGATTGCATTATTCCCTAGTCTTCTGAAGTTTTCACACCTGGTTCCATAGGGCTTATATTCAGTCAGGTCTTTTTGAAGAGTTCGGGCATCTAACAGTTTGCAGACTCAAGAAATTCTCTTTTGGTCATGCTGTTAAGTGTACCAATCAGTGACACAGGTTCTAGTATAAACTAGCAACCATCAGTGCAGATGTTCTGAAGTGATTTGTCAAGAAGAAAGTGTCAAAAGAAATAATTGGAGTTTGGAGATGGAATTATACAACAGTCAGCACACTGAATGGGGACAGCACATGGAGCTCCAAGCACATGTTATTCTTCTTGTACCCTCTGACTCATTTACAGCATCTTTGGGCTTCATCCTTTCCATTTTTCTTTTTGATAGTTGCTTTGCCCCCCAAAAAAATCTTTTTCACGGCTTTCTTAATCCCAGCATAGTTAGAACCATCCAAGCACTCTAAAAGTATAATGCTGACTTTAAATGTTTATTTACTTAACTTTTGTGTCAAAGAAGTAGAAGTGATTTGATTCAACTGGAAATGTTTTGGTGATGCTGCTTCTCCCACCTCTGGGTCTCAATTCCAACTTCTTTTAGACAGACACATGGCTGTGGAATGCTGGAGGTTATGCCTCCAGGGACTCTACTAATGGATCCAACTTTCTTCTTTCTCTCTCCTACCTTCTTATGCCCTTCTGTTCTGTCCTTAGGTAATTGACTATAATGATGCATTCCCTTTTAGGCCAATGGCATCAGTACATGGAGAACTGGCTAACTCTGGGGAATGTTTCTTTTCCAGGTTGAAACATCTTTCCTCGAATTGAAATGGCTCACTTTTGTGCCATGTGCTTTTATAACTTTTTTTTTGGCGGCTCTATAGTTGCATCTTTGCCTTTGACATTTAGTACTGTAACTAAATCAGCCATGACTGTGCATGAGTCCTGTTTCCTATTAAAATAAAAAAAAAGTATCAAAGCATTAGTTTGAATTGGGACATTATACTACTTTGTTATAGACACAGGAACACAATGTCTTTTAGAATACTCTAAAGAAATGATAGTTTCTTGTGCTCCATTTTAATCATTCCCCTCCCCACATTCTGCCAACCATTAATATCGAGGTGCTTTTCCTTGATGCCTTTTTGTGTCTGTAGGGAAAGTCCAATCTTTCTAGGCTCAGTAAACCACCAATATATAAGTAAAGAATCAACCTCATTTAAACCAATTCAGACTGACAGACTCCCAGTATACTCATTTGCTTGAAGGGTCTCAATGAGTATTATTGTATACTTGTGATCCAAGTAGACTAGATCTTGGGTCAAGGGGGTGACTGACATGCCCAAAATCCTCTTCTTAGGGACATACCTGGGGGTTGCTTATTATGGTAGCTGCAAACTTCCTGAGATGTATTTCTAAAAGTAAATTCAATTCTACATTTTGTATGGTGCTCATTTTATTTTTCCTGTGGTGGCCTGACTTTGATCATATTTGATGGGAATAGGCCAGAGTAGTGTACTTAGAATATTTGACAGAATTGAGTTTTTAGTCCCCAAAATGCCCAAAACAAATATTTAGTACATATTTTAATGGATGTGTGGGCACTGGCATATAGAGGAATTTTCAGGAAGAGAATATAGTGACTTTACATTAAACATCTGTACTACTGAAAATGAAACCCCTAGACTTTGTCACTCTAGTAGCAGAGATGACACTTTTGGCCAGCTCATGACATCGATCACAAACCAAACCAATCATATCTATCCATATGGAATTATTGTTAGGCTAACCCAATGGACTGTTTGTGAAATGTTGGCCATACTTTTGAAATGACCATTTTGTATCTTGCTTCATGTTCTTTTTGTTATAAACCTTTGGACATTCTATCTATACAGTGATGAATTCTGCTTTCCATCTCTAACTTTCTAAGTATTAGATTTGAACTTATGGGTAGCTAAATTCATGTTTTGATCATATATTGGAGATATATTAACTCTTTCATACCTCTAGGATATCATTTAGTGTTTGGGAAGAAATAATTTCTTTAATAAATTCAAGTATTCTCTCAGAGCAGAATAGAACCATTGTTAAATTCCCTATGTGTTGTTATGGATTCCCCCCACCACCACCAATTTTAGTAGATGGATAAAGAAATAAAGATGAAGGCATAGTCTTTGAGATAGTTCAGAAAAATGTACAAAAAAGGAGTAGGCACAGGATGACTGCAGTTACTAACCACAATTAGAAGAGAATCTGGATATTACAAATGTGAAAATTTTCAAACTTTCATAACAATAGGCTAATATTCTCCTCCCCCCCCCACACACACCATTTCCTTAATTTCTTTAAAGAATTTTATCTTTCAAAATTTTCTGCAAACTATTTAGTCTTAGATTTTGGGTTTCCTTGGTTCACTTTGTTTCAAAGGTCTGTGGTTTCTGCTTGGTCTATGTATGCTGAATTTTCTGTCAAGTGGTTTGGTTGATATGAATCCTGATTGGATGCTGGGAAAGTCTCTGGGTCTTTGAGAAGAGTTCAGTTTAAGAAAAGGGTATAGAGACATCTATATGACATCAGAAAAAGCCAATAAAGAAAGTATTCAAATGCTTTCAAAATCCCATATGCCTCATTTAACACTGACTTCTAAAATATAGAGAAAGGATTTGTATGTAGAGCTGACTATTCTATAGGAAGTAAAAGTGGAGAGGCAAACTACATATTGAAAGATGATTGTTTTAAGCTTATGAGAGAATATAAAAATGAGATCCTAGTTTGGGGAATGATGAGCAAGAGTGAGTCTGTTTCCCTGCAGAGGGAGTGGCATGTGGGTTACTGGGTGGTAAATAGACTGAGCAGGGAGGGGTATAATAGCAAGGAGACTGAGGGTAACCACAGACTATCCAGTGACCCCTTTATCAGACCTACTCTCAGTACCACTGAGGGAGCAAGGGTATTATTTTAAGCAATCATACTGGGCAAAAGCCATCAAAAACAAAAGGAAGTGTGAGTCAAGAGTAGCTGAACACCCAAGATGCCTATTCATTAAATACGTGAGTGTGTGTGCACATACAGTGCAAGGCAGGTCACTTTTGAGCAAATTGACAAAGATTTATATACTTCCAAACAGAATAAACTGCTCTATCTCTGACCCTAATAGTTGTAGTCATTTTTCAGTGAGCATTTTAGAGGAGTTTCTTACATAAATGCATCTTTGAAAAAGTACATTCTCACTCCCTCCTCAAGTCGTATTTCCCATATGCTGTTAACTTACTGGAGACTGCCCTCATTGTGGCTTTTTGTGCCCTCTGACCAGAGTCTAACTAAATCTTACTCCTCACAGCTGCTTGGAAAGAAAGCACACCCTCCAGGGAAGGCTCTTGGAATTATACTCAGTACAAAGTGGAGGACTGGCAATTATTTGGAGAAATCGGATCAGTGTATCTTTTGGTCTTCATTGTATGCCTTGACCATCTCCAGCAATCAACCTAATTGGATAATGATCAAATCTCCACTTAATTTTCTACTGGGAAGACCTCCCCAGTGAAACACTGAGTCATCTACACCTGTAGAATTGTAACCCTCAGAGAGAGGCTGAATCAGCTATTTAACTGATAATAGACTTGACCTTGCATTTCAACATGTAGGCTATGGAAGTATCAGGAGAATTAATCACACTAGACTAGATTAGGAAATATACACAAATTTTTTTTTGAGGGATCATTCCTATAAATGATTTCATCAGTATAGGGAAATTTGAGTGTGGAAGCAGTGTAAAACAGAAACTTTCCTACTAGTGATGCTCTTAGACAGTTGTCTGGGGGTGCTGAGAAGTTAAATAACTTGCCCAGAGTCACACAGGCTGTATATATCAAGACTACATTTGAACACAGGTTCTCTTGACTGAGATCAACTTGCTATGCTTTGTATCACCCTGCCTCTCACAGAGAGTGGGGAAAAAAGCAGGAAGCCAATTTCTCTAAGATCAAGAAAAGTGTCTGGCATAAGTACAGGTTTAGTAACATAAAGATGTGGCTGAAGAAGAGAGAATTTGGAACAAGAGCCTTCTTGCCTTCATCAGATGTTTCAACTTAATAATAAGTCAAAAAGCATTTATTAAGCACCTAGATTATGCCAGGTGATCTGGACAGCCATCCCTTTTCTCCATATGATATAAAAATTGTTTGGCCCCTGGAATTTATCTTTATGATTAATTACAATATCTGCCTCAGGATTCAGTGCCATGCAGACAGTAGAAGTAAATGCCTTCTCTGAACTAGGGTCTTACATTCAGGACAAAAATCAGGAGCAAAATCTACTGCTCCGCTGAAAATACATGACAGAAAGTGGCTCATCTTGAAAAGTGAGAGGTCACGTCTTATATTGCAGAGGGAAAAGAGCTGAAGTAAAAAAAAGAAAAACAACAACTCAGGTGGTTCTAAGAAGACAGTCATTGGAAGGCATCTTACCAGGAGAGGGTGGTGAAAAGTGAAGTTTGGCTCTGAAATCCTTGAATTCATTTAGCTAGCAATGATCGACCGGCCCCTAAACAAAGCCTTCCCATCCCTACTCCCTCACTCTTCACCACCAACACTGAGATCAGCCTGAACCTATTATCCAGCATCCCTTGGATCTTTGAGGTCTGTTTACAGCTCGTTCATGTAGCCAGAATAGATATACATAATGATACAATCAATGTGCCGGATCAGGAAGGTAGGTTTAAAAGCACATAGAGATCTGGCCTTTTTTTTTTTTTTTTGGCAACTTTCATATTTACAGATGTTGTATCTTTCTAACCTTCATTTATGAAGTGATTGCCCCTTTCTCAACAAAATGGCTTGAATAATAACATGGTGCTCAATGAACTCTAATACTTCAACATGACCGTTTAAATCTAAAGTATAACACGAGTTATATATGCATGCCCATGCATGCATAGCAGATGTCCCTGTACTATTTTCATCTGCAATGAATCCCTGTCCTGTTTTAACTTTACTGAATTGAACAATCTAATAGTTTCACAACTGTTGAAAGGAAGGCATCCAGCAACTGAATTACTTGGAAACTACTGTTTGTTCAGATAATGGTATTGTTTCAGATTATAGGCAAGATGTACGCTCAGTACTTCTGTATATTCAGATGCTAAGTCTATATTCATGTATCAAGGCTCATAGAGAACACAGATGTGAAGATGGAGGGAAACATAATGAATTATCCATTTTCTGCAGGTGATTAGTAGGGGAGAAAGACTAGCTTCTCTGCTCCAAAGAGGAGCTTGCTCTCTTTCCTTGGCCCAAAGAAAAGATCATGGGAATTCAACATATAGGCCAGTGAAGACCCAGAAATGCAGCCTTTATGGAATCTATTTGTCTTGGAAACATTTGAACTCCAATATCTGCTTGAGGGTAGTTTCAAGTGAGGTTATTCAAGTTATAATTTGTCTTGGTAAATTATCTGATGTTATCTTCCACTGCCTCATGGGCAGTCAGACTGTCCCCCATTTTGTGGGGGTTTACATCTTTTAGTCCATGAGAATGAGCTTGTGGTTAAAAGATAGAGATGAGGGAGTTAGGAGTTCTGGGTTCTGTTTCCAGTTTATATTTCTGGTCCTGGCCTGAGTCACTGTTCAGCCTTTAGCTTCTCCTCAAAATAACCCCTGATTTCCTCATCTATAGCATAGAAAGAAATTCTTCTTTGTTTATACACTTTGAGATTCTAGGATGAAAGGTAGTACATAGAAGCCAACTATTCATCATTGGATTCATCTTAGATATTATGGAAGAAAGAGGGACTAAACATTTTTTCTAGCTAATGTTCAATCAATACATCACAGGAGACATAGTCTTATGAAAACCTTGTTTGAGTAAGCAAAAAAAAAAAAAACCAACAAAACAGCCCACTGTTTTATTATTAGGGCCCCTTAACCCTAATTTATTGCCCTATTAACTAGATGGATTGTAATAACATTGGCTCTCAGGGATGGAGTGGCTACAGTAGCCACCCTCCTCCCTGTCCATCAACAATATTAATTTGAACACCCAATATGTGGCAGGCATTTACCCAGGTGCCTTGGTTACACTGAGTTCCCCAATCCCTTGCTTTGGGTAGAATAAATTCATGTTTACCCTTCATCAGTTCTTTTCTTTTCTGTGAGACTAAAACTTGTCAGTCATTGAAAACCCAGTTCTTCTGGCTTATGGCTCTTTTAAAATCTCGCTCAAGACTTAGCCATCTTTTTAGTGTAGATAAATTCACACATAGATGAGGCTTCTATGGCATCTGACCCCGGGGAAAGAATCCTCTGCTGTAGCACTGAAAGAACCTCTCAGAAAGCAATAGGGTAGTGAGCTGACGTGTACATGTGGGGTTGCCAAGGAAGGGAGCAAGGGAAGAGAGGAGGCAGGATTTTTAACAACATGATTTCCGCTGACCTGACATTTAGCCATATTAGAGAAGGAAAACTAGGGTTGACATAAATGAAAGGTTTCCATGTATTCATTTATTCTGAATCTTCCACCTCTGATCATATGATATTCATTTCTCTTTTTATTGGTGTATATCTATGCACATCATTGTCTGTACTAGGCCAGATGGAGAAAAGAGTTCATGTGTTTTCTAGGGCTGATGTTACTGCCACTGCCGGACAAGGAAAACATCTTAACTCCCTCTCTCCAAGGAATGGAGATCACCTCAGCTCTATGACCACCCTTCCATCTTTAGAGGCAGGAATCCTGAAATAACTCTTCCCAATGGGAAGGGTAGTGTGAAGTGCTGTATTTTAAAACTAATTTTGAACATGAGATATATCTTATTTCATTTAACAAAAAGAAAATTGGATCTTTGTGACAGTTTTAAAAATTACTATAGATGATATCTTTTGTTGTCAAGCCTGTACATTATTATTCAGATTGTTCTGTCCTTGCTAACAATGTATTTAATGTAAATGAAACCAGTTGTGATGATTATCAGCATTGCACTAACCAATAGTGCTGTCTTGTCCATGAAAAACCTGCTTTGTAAACCTCCAGGAAACTGTGACAATTAGCATTCATCTGTCACATTTTGCTTTCCACAATAAATGTAGATTGTGAACTCGCCACTTGGGTAATGTGGTATTTTTCCGTGTGCCATTGCCTAATATCACACCGAGTTACACTGTGTCATCTTGTGTTACTTTATTTCAAGTCATATCCTAGCATGATATACTGTAACAGGAGGTAACGGGACAGTGCATCATGCTAAGTGTCAGAACTGAATTGAAAAATTCTTTCAGCCTGAGGACTCAAATACCTGTGCTGGTACCTTCCTACATTTTTGCTAGGTAGTGATAAGATTAAATGCCAGATGACCATATGAAGAAGCAGACCGTTTTTATTCCTTTACTAATGTAAAACAGGAGGCATCTTCTTGTATGACTCTGACTTACAGACAGGATGTTAGTATGCTTTGAAATACATACCAAAAAGGCAGCAGAGACACATTCACAGTAGGACAGTATTGGTGCATTTAATCTTTCATGGCCCTAATGGGAATAAAGGGGGAGAGCTTGTCGTTAAAAATATGCCTTTAATTTTAAAATGGTAGTTTTCATGTTTTCCATTTTATCAGTATATGTTGATGAAACTATATATCTTATGGGGCTAGAAAAGGGGCTGGAAAGCTTCTCATCTTTGGTCATTTGCTTTCAAGTAGAGTGGATGGGTATCACAAGAACTATTTAGATAATGACTTACCAATTTTTTTAAGGCATGTGCTATCCAGCCTAGGTCCTAGGGAAGCATTTTGCCTCAGTTTAGCCTTGACCAAGATATATCTCCAGAGACAGTTTAGGGAATACAAAGCTGTAGGAATTGGAATTATTTTCAAGGTTGCTCTACAGTAGCTATCCAAATAAATACTGAAATTCTTGGATAAAGTGGTCTGGGTATATGTAGCCTCATCTGGGCTTTTCCTACATATTCTTTGAGGGGTAGGGTGGGGAAGGAACATATTTCACATATCCAATCATCTTGTCATTTTTTCATGAAGGACAAGTTGCCACCAACTAGGTGTGTGACCTTGAATGAGTTATTTTGTCTCTCTAGATCCCATCTTTAAAGCAGGGGTGGGGTTGAGGAGGGTTGACTTAATAATCTCTAAGGGTTCTTCCATTTCTATTATTCTGTGATTCTGAATCATATTGCTAGATTATTCATTCATCCCATTTCCTCCCATTATAGGCATCTGGTACTGTTTCATTCCCAATTTGGAGGAACTATGTACTTGTAGGTTAAATGAGAAACTGAAAGATATGTAAGAAATGAAGACTCTAGATCAGAGATTCTTACCCTCGGTTTCATGGAGGGGTCCATGAGCTCAGATGGGAAGATAATTAAAATTTTATTTTCACTAACTTCTAAATTAACATCATCATTTCGTTCAATTATAATTTTTAAGAAATTATTCTGAGAATGAGTCCACAGGCTTCACTCAACTGCCAAATACAATCTCTCTCTGTCTCAATCTCTGTCTCTCTCTGTCTCTCTGTGTCTCTGTGTGTGTGTGTGTGTCTGTCTCTGTCTCTCTCACTCTGTCTCTCTCTCTCACACACACACATACACACACACACACACACACACGGTTAAAAACTCCTGCTTTATAGTATAACAGAGACAGTAAGATCTATTATTCCCTTGACCAGAAAGTGAAGTCCTGGGCTGGTGAGAGGGATATGATGTAGTTGAAGTAGCATCATTAATCCACGACAAAAAGAAAATAATATCCATTCTATGTATCAACGCACATTCATAAAGAAGGACATGCTGCTAACAAATCTCTGTGGATGTCAATCTTGTTTTTTATTTATAAGGCTATATTAGAGTAGACCCCAGACAAAGTATTGTATTTCTTTTAGATATATCCTAATGAAGTCTGTTTAAAATTTTTGCTTTTGTCACTTTTCTCATCTAATAAATTTTCCCACTTCATAAGTAATAAGTGACCTCATATAACTGGAGTCCCCAGAACAGCCAATTGGCCATCTTCTAAATAGATATAGTTGATTTCTTAAAGAGAGAAGACCAACATGGTCTAATAATAGTGACTTCAGGATTTTAGCCCACATAGTTGGAGGAGGAAGGAAGAATATTTTTCCAGTCCAGGAGCAAATCTACATATTTGGTTAACATTGACTGAAATCGGTAAACAAGCCTGTTCAGACAACAACTGGTCTCCAATTAGAGAATGGCTATTTTGTTGTATTTTTTTAGCTCAGCTAAGGGTTTTGGTTTGGAACCTTGAACTAGCAAACAAGAATACTAAAGCATAAAAATCAGCAAGTGAACTCTTCTCAGAATTATCCAGAATGAATGCAGCAGCATCAACTCTACATGCTCCCTTTTTCTTCTTCTTTTCAAAGGTTTCCCCACATACAGTAAAAGGCATGTGATTTATGACAGTCCTCTAAAGTTGGACATGTTTACTTTTTAACATGTTAAGAAAATCCTTTCATTTTGAACTCAGACATTTCTTTGACTGAATCTTTCACCCACATTCAGGTCCACACAGAGGGCCATTGTGTAAAGGCAAGTGAGTGGTATGACATCATTTTTGCTAAGTCTTTCCCAATAAGAATCTGAGGTAGCCCTGATTTACACAGGAGTTAATGCTGCTGCCACCACTTGGTTTTAAACAGGTCATAAACAACAGACATCCTAATGGCGCACGTTTTTAGCAGACGGAGATGTCATCTCCATCCTCCACTGGAAGGCTTGGTCAATAAGGTCTATGATTTTGGATTCCTCAGACTTGCTGGAATCACTGCTTCTAATCCAAGCAGCATGTGCTCTCTCCACTATCCCTCTGTGGTAGATAAATTAATACATTGGCATTTACTGTAAGGGTATATTTTGGACTGCACCTTTCATGTCCATGTGAAGCAGACAGGGCACTGTTTTTTTAAAGGTGCCCAGAGAATACTTCCTATAAGAGTAAGGGTAGGTCCTGATGTCTGGCCAGATTTCTAGAATCTGGCTGAAAACCTGGTGCAACTGAGAGCTCTGCTTATCCCGACTGGGTATTAGCATGTTAGCTACCCTATAAACATTTAATTTAATCTTCCAGCCATATTAAAAAAATAAAAAAATGAAAGATCATGAACTCTGCAAGTTACCAAACTAATTTAGAACTTAACCTTTGCCATATTGGACACTAGAGTGTTTTAATTCTTAAACTGGAAAGTTTACGGCACATAGAAAGGTCGCTATTAGACATGTCTGGGGCCATTATTTCACCACTGTTCTCTCTCCATGAAGACTTCTGCCATTGTTAACAGTAACAAGCTCCACTGAGCAAATCCTGCCTCTCAGGTGTGAGGCTGAACTTGGTTTTCTGGCGCAATTCCAGGGCCTGCCATTTCTTGGATTTATAATAGGCTTGAAGCACGTTAACTTGAATCTAGTTAGGGGAGGCAGTTCATAAAACGGTATCTTCTCAGCAGAGCCATTTTAGATGAGGCTGCTTACTTGAGTTTGACACTCCTCCTTGGGATAAAAAATAGCCCTCTGCTTGCTGAAAGTGCGAGTGGAGTCCAAGCAGCTGGAGAGCTTCATGTTGTTAATCATAGCAGGCCAGGTTATGGCTAGAAGCTGTCTCTTTCAGCTGGCAGCCCCTTAAAAAAGGTGTTTGAGCCGACAGCTGACTTCAAATATTTGACTTTCTAATATAAAATAAGTTGGATTACAATACTGGTTTCTATTAAATGTGAGGACATTAATCTCATTCTTGGCATCCCATACCCTACAGCCCTCTCTGCATATATACACTGGTTCTCTGGGTCAGGCACATGAGGCAGACAGTCCAACTGATCTGTATATAAGAAACATATGGGCCTGGGAAGAGAGTGACAGAGAAAACTGATCTATTGAAGGAAGGGCTGTGTTAGTGGCATGTCAGGCTATGTTGCCAGAGATGGAGATTTGGGAGCCAAGACCTTTTATCAGAACTCAGGGCTTCCAAAGTCTAGAAATACCTCTGTCAGGAAGGTGTGTCATTACCAACAGGTAAAAGGTGTTAGAGTACAGTAGGACCCTCCTGTTGGCTTACTTCTGATTGAGGCATTTTCAGACACAGCCACTGGCTTAATCCTTGGACCAGATGGTAAGATGCTATTGTCTCATTTACTCATCAGATAGTTAGCTGAAAGCTAACGAGGGAAAGGAAAAAAGTGGGGTGGAGGTTCATGGCCAGTATGGGCCTCAGAACATTGGCAAGTCTTGTCTTTTAGAGTACTACTGACCTGGGTCACCAGGGTTACCAGGGTCATGATATTGAGTTATCCAAGTGATACACATTCTAAACTCAAATATGTGTGATTTTCACCAAAGGGATCTAAAAATCACAATTCCTTTCAAAATCTGGCAGCAGCACATTAATTGTCCAGTATTTTAAGCTTCTCTATCCCCCTTGGTAATCATATAAACTTGTGGTGAAAGGTAGTCTGGAGAGCACGTCAAAGGCAAGGAATAGAATATGGTCAAATATAACCAGTAGTCTGTGTCATATCTGTCTTTTTTTAACCAGTTGAATAAGAGCTTCTCTGTGAAAATATACAGACCAAGGATAGTATTCATCTTTATGTCTTCACTAGTTCTTCTCCATGGCATTACTACAATGTTTCCAAATAATTTCTTAAAATTTTTAAAGGATTGTGTTCCTTAGCAAATGAAACATTAATGTATGGGGTGGGGAGAGGCAGAGGTGAAGAGGGCTTAGCGGATAGGAGTAGAAAAGATGGAAGTGGAAAGAAGATAGGGTTGTGCCCTCCCTGAACAGCTTAGTTTTGACACTCAGTATAACAGGAGGGATGCAGGTGCTAGGTGGACATGGAGACAAAATTGTCTCACTTGTTTTGCTGTTTAGCAGCTACATATATGACCAACTATATGTCACCAACGATTGTGGGCCATAACTCCTCAAACAATTCACTTGATTCCTTCCTTAGTGTTGACCCATCCCTGATATTCCATCTCACTTTCCTGAAGGAATCCTTTAATAATTATTAAAAGCAGATGTATTTACAAACTGCCAAATGCACTCAGAATGAAAAGTGGTGCTAAACCTGTTCCACCTCAGTCAGGTATCCCTTGTTTATATTGAAAAAAAATATAATTGCTAAAGGATCATGTTTGGGGTCTGCAGATCAATACACTCATGTGTGTGAATGCACGTGTGTGTGTGTGTAACACATTATTCAACTGCCTTGTTACTGTTTTTCTTCTTGCTAAGTATGGCAACCCCAGTAACTCAACAACTCCTAAATTGCCTCCCTATTTGAATGTGCTAAAGGAAACATTTAAAGAAATGTATACATATACATATGCATATATAATATACATGTGTGTCTATATAGTATAGATAATAAGTACAAGTGTTATATATGTATATATACTATATGCTTATATATGTAGGTATATATATATATTATATAGGGAGAGAGACAGAGAGACAGACAGAGAGACAGACAGAGAGAGAGAGAGAGAGAGAGAGAGAGAGAGAGAGAGAGAGAGAGAACAAAAATTAAGACTATATGAAAGTTCAGCATAGGAAGAATCTCAGTCATAAGTTTCAAAGGATGAAAATCCAGCAGGTTATCTTTGCAGGAGTATATCATCTCTAGTGAAGAAGTTCAGGCCATTGATACTATAGTTGCAAAGAAGAATGCCTTAGCATTGTTTAGCCTGGGTGTTTCTGCCATCAAGATGCATCAGGAAAAGTTACTGTTCTAGGATGCTTGTTTACATCTGGTTAGCAACTTTGTGATAGTGTACTGGACCATAATATGAAACATATGAGAATATTTGTTATCTCAGGAGTTCTGTTAAAACAATTTATTAACACATTTGTACCTTTTCTTCTTATGTGGCTCTTATCCTGCTTACTACCTCTTTTAGTGTTTGTACCTGTGATTGTACACAAAGGTGTCTTTGTATATAATTAAAAGAGTATAAAAATAGCTTCATAAATCTATTCTTGAACTGGAATCTCCTTCATTGTAGATGAGGGGGGTTGCAAAAATTTTCCAGTGCACAATATGTGAGCAAATGAAAATACAATCTGAAGGAATTTGATGACAATTCATTATATATGATCCATTCATCTCAAGCAGGGCTTAATCATCTGTTACAAATGGAAGTGTGTGCATGTGTGTGTGTGTGTGTGTGTGTGTTTTAACTAGTAATTTGAAGAAGATTGTACCCAGCCCTAGTAGAAGATGCATAAAAGGTGGTGGTGGCAGAGGGTGAGGGGTAGAGATGTGCGTGGAATGAGCAAAAGAACAGACAAAAAAAAATCAGAATGATGGAATCTGTGTTGGAAAGGTACTCAGAGAACATATAGTCCAACCTGTAGCTAAATAAGGGTTCCTTGTACAACTTAACTGAAGTGTCACTTCAGTCTTTGTTGGAAGACATCTACTTTGAAGTAATTTTTCTTTACACGAAGCCCACGTTTGCCTCTCTGCTACTCTCACATTGCTTCTGGTTCAGCCCCACTGGGACCAAGCAGATTGGGTCTACTCCCTCTTCCCACATGATAGCATGTTCAAATGTTTGAAGACAGCTATTTTGTCTTTCCCCTACTCTTAACTATTCTTTAAAAAAGCCTGAAAATTCTCAGCTTCTTCAACTGATCCTCATATGGGATGATAATGAGTGTCCTTACTATACTGGTTGCCCTCCTTTAGACATTCTCTAGTTTCTCAATATCTTTCCTAAAAAGTGGCACTCAGAATTGAACACTGTATCCCAGGCATGGTCTGACAAAGGTAAAATACATCAGAACTATTAACTGCCCTAGTCTTGAATAATATGCATCTTTTAGCACTGTCCAAGATTCCATTGGGTTTTTGTTTTGTTTTGTTTTTTTGGCTGCCATATCATGTTGTTGACTCATTGTGCTCCTGGGGTACTAAAACTCCCTGATCTTTTTCAGACATTCTTCTGCAGCCATGCCTCCCCTGTTTTCTACTCATGAAGTTGTCTTTTTGAACCCAAGTGTAATGTTTTACATTAATCCCTATTAGAGTTCATCCTCAGATTCAAACCAATATTCTAACCTGATGACATCTTTCTGGATCCTGACTCTGCTATAAATGTTAGCTATCCTGCCTCATTTTGTATTATCTGAAATCTTTATAAGCACATTATCTATACTTTTATCCAAGTCACTGGCAAAGGTTTTCAACAGTATAGGGTCAAGCTCAGATCCCAGGAGCAATCCCACCAGAAATGTCCTTCCAAGCTGACACTAAACCAGAAGTGTATGCACTTGACCAACCTTTATCTCTACATTTTGTTCAAAAGAATAGCTTCAGACTTCATCAAATGTTTTGCTGTAATTTAATTGAATTATGTCTATAGTATTCTCCTGATCTACAAATCTAGCAATCCTTTCAAAAAGTTAAAATGAGGTTAGCCTTTTATTACCTTTCCTTGATGAACTCATGCTAAATCTTTATAGAAAATGACTAATTCCTTTTCTAGATGTTTGTATGCTATCTCTTTGATAATAGTTAATATAATTTCCTCAAGAATTAAGTCTAGTTCACTGGCCTATAGTTTGTTGATTCCATTATTCCCCTTTAAAAAAAAATGAGATACTCATTTTCTCCTAACCTTGTAACATCCTCTCTTTGTCTCTACAGTATTCCAGAAATTTTTGTCAACAAACCAATAAATACATTCATCTCAATTCAATAAGCATCGATAAGCACTATTATATACAAAGTCATATAGGCACTGGGGATGCAGAGTCAAAACTAAAATATCTACTAGTCCTTTCAGTACTCTAGGATGAAACGTTTAGGATCTGATGACCTGAACTTATCAAGGGAAGAAAGGAAGGAATGAAGGAGGGAAGGAAGGAAAACAAGCATTTATTAAGTGCCTACTGTATGCCAATCACCATGCCCAGTCACTTTACAAATATTTATTTTCTTATTGTCTCTCTGTTTACTTGGTTTTTAACTCCTATTTGCCAATTTTATTCTCTCTTTTCTGATCCAAAAATCATCTCCTTGGTGGAAAAGAAAACCCATAAAAGCAAAATATGAGTTGAACACAGCTATATCTTTTCTATCATCATTGTACCATCCACTCAGAAAAGCATTCGTATACTTTCTTCAGTCATCCAGTTTCCCCAATATAGCTTTAAAACCCCCTTTTTACTGTCCTTTACTTTACCTTGCCAGTCTCAACTCATTCTGACTTTAGCACACTTGATACTATTCTTACAGGACCATGATATACTTTTACATGATATACATGATATGAAATTTTGTGTTCATCCTTTATTACTTTCCCTTGCTTCCCTCTTCTGCATATACAATCTGTTTTTTTTAAATTGTAACTAGGAAAATGAAAGTTGAAAAGTGTACTTGCAAAAGGGAGATAGTATTCATGCATATTCTAATTCCTTCTTGAGATGGCAAAGTCTCTAATATTTGTAGATGTATGCAAACTGATTCCATTTTCCTTCTCTTAGACACTTTTCCCCTATTCCTACCTCAAAACACTTAGCCAAGGGGTTTATATTACCCATAAGCATCTTATACATAAATACTGGTTTGTAACTTGGGGGTTTAAGTTTGACACAGAATCCAAATGTGAGAAAGGTTCAGCAACTAAGTATATGGTTAAAGAATATGAGTGTTAGTTGAATATAGTCTCATAATCACTATGTGGCCATCATACCCTAGATCCTCAAATATATACCCACACCAATGACACGGGCTTCAGAAATTATGTCTTTTCTCATACAGTACTTCTATATTGTTAGTCTTGGGCAGGAAAATGGGCAGGTGGAGGAATCCAAGGTGAACTATCCATATCACTAATACACTGGCCACTTGATAGTCCAAGACCCTGTTTGTTACAATGGAATACGCTTTTGGAAAACTATTTGGAAGGTGAAAGGGTGGGGAGGAGCAGAGGAGAGAGATAAAAAAAATGTTTTCAGGTTTTCATTTCTTCTTTTGAAAAAATCAAATCGATTAAATGCTTTTGCATAGCTAGTTATAATGACGAATATCTCTGCAATTGCATTTTTACTGACCTCTAAAAGCCATCTTATTATGCTCAAGTTTACCAAATGTGCAGACATTTATCAAATGGACCATCAGTAGCCGGAGAAATGCAGTAGTACATCCAAGTTAACATTTTTGCTTTGATTACTACAAATCCATGGAGCCCTTGGGTCCAGAGCTTCTACTGCACTGTAGCTATTTGCAAATAGATTTTTATAGCACATTAGTGCTGGAGGAGATTCCAAAGAAAATAGTCCTTTTCAGTATTAGAACCAGCTGTGACTTTCTTGTGCTGATGACTCATTCTCTCTCTCTCTCTCTCTCTCTCTC
>NW_027185887.1:7989864-8003729 GCF_028583685.1 Petaurus breviceps papuanus
CTCTCTCTCTCTCTCTCTCTCTCTCTCTCTCTCTCTCTTTCTCTCTCCTCCCTCCCTCATTCTTTTTTATTGGGTGGGAGAATGAGGGAAAAGACACACAGAGACTTATTCAAAACATTGTTTGTTTTGCAAAGAGTATCCTAGCCACAAGCCAACTTGGTTGTACCAATATGCAACTCATGTTTATATAACTTTTTTTCTCTTTTAACAGTTCCAATTATAAAAACAGAACCCAATGATGACTATGAGCCTGCTCAAACCTGTGGACCAATGAACCAAGGATTAAACCCTCTCTCTAAGCCATACTACAGTCAGCAGATCATGATGCCTCCTGATCCTGGTTCTTGCCTTGTGGCTGGCTTCACTTCCTGTCAGCAGAGAAACACTGTGATGTCATCATCTCCCAACTCAAGCCCCAAGCTTCATGACCTTTCCTCTTCTGCTTACAACAAGTGCATCACGAATCCAGGCCACAGCCACCTAGGACTTCAACAGCCCGCTGGAGGTGTCCCCACTATCCAGGAAGTGCCAAGGTCTATAGTTGTACACCCAAGCTCTCCCGATCAATCATCTCACATCATGCTGCAGCCGCAGGTGAGTCAACATCTGAGCAGTAGCTGTTCCCTTGGTTACCAACAAACACTCTATCCCAACAGTCCCTCTTCTCCAGTTCCATCTGTTACCCAAGAGTCAACCTATTTGCAGTCCTGCAGTCCAACTCACTCATCCATAATGGGTCAACAGCAGCACCAACTGCCGAAAGTTCAAAGAAATGAATCTCCAACCAATCAGCCACTGTCATTGCCAGAGTTGCATGAGGACAGTAATCATAATTTGGCCCCTATTCCCGTAACGATCAAGCGAGAACCTGAGGAATTGGACCAGTTGTACCTGGACGATGGTAAGTCCTCCTCAGCTGTAGAGGCTTGCATTCCACCATGTTGCAGTATCAGTGAGTTTTTTTTTTTTTTAACCATACCAGAATTCTGGAAGGAGGAGTGTGTCCATTAACCGACTTGTGGAACTATGCACCAAGTTGCTCTGATAGTCTCCATATGAAAACTAGTTATTTTAGTTTCGTTTGCTGTAACAAAAAGATATTCTTTGCTATGAGTCACCATGGAGCTAGCCGCATGACCAACAATTACGTTGCAGTGAGCTTAACCACTTAGTCTTGGCTTATGCCTCTGCCAGTGAACTGCACACCTGTCTAACTGCTGGACCATCGTCCCAGTGGTAATGCATTAAAACTTAGAATGGCCAAATCTGCTGGCTGAAACAAAATATTAACTGCTGAACTTTAGCTAGGCAAGTTCCAATTAGGACTGAGACCTATCCATAAGCATGGCTTTTGGCCCAGTTCTTTAGCCCCTTGGCATTTAAAAAACTACATTTCATTTAGCGACTTTCTTGCAGCTATATAAAACAAAACCAAAAAAACCTCCACAACATTAAAATTCTGTGGTGAACTTGTCAGGACTTGGCTACCAAAGATTTATTACGTGAATGGAATGAAGGCATAATAAGAAATATGATTATACAGTCTTTCTGAGCTATGATTTAGTACTCACCACTGAGTATCCCTGTAGTACTCTTAACCACCCCTTCAATTCAATATGTAAGATTCTTCATAATAGAAATCGAATTGAATGTCACATATGAAAGGTTATTTTAAAAGGGAGTTCTGTAACAACTGTAAACAAACTAATTGGTGCCCAAGAACATCTGAATTTGATTGTTTTTCAAGGAAAATTACATCAGACTAATTCCTTGTGCCTCATTTTATTTTATTCTTTTTAGAAAGACTTTTTTTTTTCCTATTTGAAACAATGTGACACTGGATTTGAATGAAAACAGAAGCATTATTGACTTGTAATAACAGCATTGTCCTATTTGTTTCTGGGAATACTTTAATTGAGGTACTAATCAGTCACATGACCAAAAAGCCTGAGGTGTTTTGCTCATTAAGAGTCCAATTCATTAATGCTTTTATGTGACTTGCACAACTCTGCTACGGGTTGCTTGTGTGGGAGTCAGAGGGTTATTCATAAAGGAATAATTCCAGTTTATCTAGATGTGAATTGTTTCACAAACTAAAAACTAGTCACATCTGGAAAATGTAAACCCCTTTCTTCACCCTTCCATTGCTCCCTTACCTCTCTACCTCTTGCAAACCCCACCATCACCACACTGAAAAAGCAAAAACTCACACACCAGAATGAAATAGAAATCCCTCACAGGAGAAAGACAGCTTACACAATCCAGCCATTTGCATTGATTTCCTCCGCCAAAGAGTAAAAGTGTCTTTTAACTGCCCTTCCAGAAAAGTAGTCACTTGGATGATGATTTTTTTTCTTTATTTTCAGAAATTGTCCTCCTCCCTCCACGTAGCTACTTTTTTTGGAGGGGGGAGGGGCTATAGAGGACTCTATCAGGAGACAAGGTCTTTCTTGAATTGTTTTTTTCCATTAATAATGATAGAATCACACTCATCTATTAACATTCATCTCATCCACATCTTGTCCATTTTTCTCCATTTTGGAGGGACCCTGATTGAGGGCGGGGGTTTTGTAATCAAGACCTGGTATAGAGAGAAGCTAGCTATCCTTCACAAGAATTCAATCCAAGACCACAGCTTTATTCAATTCACCAAACATTTATTAAACACCAGCACTGTGCAGACCACAAATAGCCACTGACTTCAAGGAATTTCTATTCTACTGGCTGTTTTTTCTATTCTATTGGCACATGCACAGATAAGTAGACAAAATAAATTCAGGTGGGAGAGAGCATCAATGATTCAGAGGATCAAGATGACACTTGAACTGAGTCTTGGAAATGATTATTAATAGCTAGTATTTATATAGTGCTTTAAGGTTTACAGAGAGCTTTTACAATTATTTCATTTTATCCTCATGAAACCCTGGAGGCAGGTGCTGTTATTATACTGATTTTGGAGAAGGGAAACTGAGGCAGATAGAGATTTAAGCTGGTAAGTGTCTCAGGCTGGATTTGAACTCTTGTCTTCCTCACTTCTAATCCAGTACTCTATTCACTTTTCCACCTCACTGCCTTTATTTTAAAAGACCCCATGGTGCTTGACTTTGGCCAGTGAGTAAATGGATCACAATAGACATATGGTGCTTGTAAAGGAGATATGGACAAAACCACAAGTACCTAAATGTTTACTCATTCTTGTGAAAAATGGAGCCTGGTGAAATCTTTGCCCTACTAACTCCTAACTCCATAAGGTCAGTTTCATCAAATTTAATTTAATTTAATTTCATCAGTTAATTTCATCAAATTAACATATTTTGCCCCAAATCATATAATTTATTCTGAAAGGAACTAGTTGGATGACTTCTTTTATCATGTGAATTAAGTGTGCTTTTTATAAAGAATTTCTAATTAATGCTTCTATAATATCAGAGTTGAATTCCAATCCCATCCCAAGAAATACAGAAGACAAGTGATGATAACCTGAAGAGGAAGCCATGGGGAAGGTTAACACCCTACCTCCTGCCCACATTCTTTCCTTTCCCTCAGTTACACTTTGTTCCAATATCATGCTTAACAATTTTCTGGGAGTATATATTGTTTCTTACAAGTTGGTACGATAAAAGTGTTCTGATTTATATGTGAATATTCCATTTTTAGTTTATTTTTCATTCAACTTGTCCCACATAACTAGCTTCAGGCCTCACAAAAGTGAGTAGGGCTCAAAGTGGCCATGTCAGGCATGACCCATTTGCCCATCCCTGTGGCAGACAATTCTCTTAGTACTTACTATACCTGACATCTCAGTGAAACTGAGCTTTGCCATAGGCAAGAGACCTTGGCTTTCATCATAAACTTATTCTTCTTGTCTTTTCCCATAGGGCTTGATTTTTATGAAATGCTAGATTTGCAATTTGATGCTAGTCAGCTTTAAGCTACCAAGCATGTGGGTATAAATTTCCTGTCCAAATCCCAGAAAAGATGATCTGCCTTTTTCCATGGCATTTTCTGGTGACTTCTGGATTTTTCCCTGCAGGATATCAATGTCTGCAACCACTGGGAAGCATATGTGACTTTCTTGAAGCGTTTTTTTAAAATGGCATAGGAAAGCTGCCTTCAGGGAAGCATAGGGAAAGCCACCATTCAACTATTCTCTCATTCATTTATTTGTTCCCAAAATATTTATGCGGTGCCTGCTACGTAGAAAGAGCTGTGTGAGGCATTCCTTAGCCCTGCTCCACCCACATGGTACTGCCAGGGCATTGAGACACCTGGTGTCTAGTGTCCATTCTGCTATTAAGCTGTTGTGTGCAGGTCACTTTACCTGTCAGCCTCATTTTCCTCATCTGTAAAAAGAGGATGTTGAACAAGGGAAAGAATACTGGTCTTAGAGTCAGAGGACACGGGTTTGGATCCTGGCCCTGCTAATTTACTACTGATATGACCTCAGGCAAGTCATATAACCCTGTGGACCTCAGTTTCTTCACCTGTAAAGTCAAGAGGGTGGATTTTATGGCCACTCTAAATCCATGACATTAAGACCAGTGAATTTCAAAGGTCCCTTAGCCTTAGCATTCCATGATTCTAATTTCCTGCCGCTTTTAAGGCTACCCAGATGCTTGTGAGGTTGTTGTGATCGTACCTAGGTAGAGATTTTCACCGTCTTTTTGTGGAAAGGAGAACACAATTTGGTTGAATAACTCCCACAAATTTTAGTGGCCTCTGCATATCTGCCTCATCCCTCAGTATGTATTCTGGTGATGATTCTACAAGAGATCTTGTATACGTTATTTGCAACACTGATTTGAAGACCAAGAAATGGCATTCAGCTTGTGCCAAGGAGTTAAAAAGGAAAACCACTGAAACTTCATCAATTTTTCCAATATTTGAATTACCATATTGGTTCAACTACAGATTATATCCCTAAAATAAGAGCTCTTTAAAAGGGAAAAAAACATACACAGGGACATAAGTTTAGAAGGGGTTCTTAACCATTTTTTATATCCTGGACCCCTGTGGCATTCTGGTGAAGTCAATGGAACCCTTCTCAGAATAATACCTTTAAGTGGCATAAAATAAAATATGTAAGACTACAAAGGAATAATAGGATTTAGTTTGATAATAGAGATATTTAAAAAATTTAAACACAAGTTGTATCAATATAAAGTTATATATAAAGTTAATATAAATCATTCAGGTTTTGAAGAGGAAAAAGTGTGGCATATATTCAGAATAATATGATATCTTATCTATAGGTCTAGGATAATAGCTTTAGAGTTGAAATAGACCTTAGCAGTCAAAGGATTTACATGAGCAGTAGGATTTGTAGGATCATTGATCACTAGGTGGAAAGGAACTTTAAGGTCTCCTAATCCAACCCTCTCATTTTATGGATGAGGAAATTGAGGCCCAGTGAGTTAAAATGACTTGCCCAAGGTCACACAGGTAGGTAAATGGCAAAATCTGGATTCAAACCCAAGTTATTTGACTCCAAATTCAATGGTATTTCCATTGTGCCACAGTACCTCTTAAACGTTACTGTCTCCATTTATGTCCAGAGAATACAGATTTGATCTCCAAGTCTCTTAAGACTCTGTCCATTGCTCGTTTTCTCTCTCTCCTGTACTCCTCCTTGTGGATATGTGGATTTTTTATTTTCTGAGGATAAAGAAATGGAAATCAAGGATAAGCCCAATGAAGTTTAGTTCATGGTCTTGCAGATATTTCTTTCCCTTTTAAATTGTTTTTAACCTTGAATTATATCTCCCCATTTCCATTAGCTTTTAAATAAGTCTCAACCTACTTATAAAGACAAGTCTTTTTTTTGTTGTTTTTCTTTTTTTTTTTTTCAGTTTTAGTCTATGAGATAGATTAAGGTGCTATTTGTTCCTTTTGGTCTGGATCAGGCCAAATATTCTAAAGACCTCCCTAAAAAGCAGTTAACAGAGTTATGTAAATATCCTGTTTATAAAAATATATCTACGTATAGGCAAATACACCATATTTGATGTTTCACCACTGTGTCAGCCATATTTAGCTGAAACCTCAAAAATAAAAACCTTAACGAGATGAGAAGTAAATGTTTGTTTTAAATGCTTCTTTGGAAAATAAGCAATATTTCTTATCCTCCTGTGTGGACAAAAAGTCTACTCCAGAGTTTGAAAATAGAGTTGTATTTGTATACACTGTGAAAAAAAAGTCCTTTCTAAGTTAAAGTCCTGACATGGACACTGAAATGCATCAGCATGAGGTGCCAAGCACCCTTATGGCACACCAGGTTTCTAGATGACAAAATAGTGGTTCGAAGTTGTCCATGAGACCTGAGGCTCCTGGCCAAGAAACTTAAATAGGGAGAGAAGAATAATATTAATTATGATGATTTATCTAACACTTTAACGATCACAAGTACTTTACCAATATGTTCTCATCTTATCCTTACAACAACCCCGTAGGTTAAATACTGTTGTTATCCCTGTCTTACAGATAAGAGAACTGAGGCTCAGAGAGATTAAGATATCTGTCCAGATCACACAGCTAGTTAGGAGGCAGGAGTCAAAGCCCAGCCTTCCTGACTTTTCAGTTTGGTACTTATCTCTCCACACCACAGTAGTGCAAAGTAAGGAATGAACCACTTTTCCTAAAGAGTTAAATAAGGATTCTTAACCATCCTTAGAGGCAATCCAGGTGAAAGTGAAGAACTTCACACATCTTTTCTAAGTGATTGTACTATATAAATTGCCCATTCCCAGTAAAAAAAATATCCTTTAGTCTCTCATGAGGAAAGCAGATTATAATGTTCATTTCTCTCCCTAAGCCATTACCAAGTGGCTAATGGCTACACCATTTGTTTAGTCATTTAGTATATTAGGCTTGTCTAACAGCATCTTGAAATATAGTAAATTCAACAGGGGCATTAAAAAAGCATTTCCCCTTCTAATGAGTATTGAAAAGGGCAACCTGTTACCTTTTCAACTGAGTATTTACAATACAGGGACATCAACCTAGTAGAAGAACTTACTGTCCCAGTCCTTCATTCAAGGTTGATATTTTCAGGCAACTCCCAATTTTTGAATGCTTTGGGCTCTGCATATTTGTTTTTAGATAGTAGATTAGAACTCAATTCATTTCCCCATATGAACAAATTGTTAGAGTATGTTTCTAGAGTAAAATTATAATATAAAATGGATAAATTATGTTTCCCAAAAGCTTCCTTAAAATGTAATAAATTGAAATAGATTAATGGAAGCCTAGAGCCCTGAGATCCCCTGAATTCTGTGTCTCATTCCATCCCACAAGTTCCAGGAAATTAGGCAGAGTCTCAAAGAGCCAGGGCAGCTTCTATAGAAGTATGGAGAGGACACCAGTCTGAGGAGATGGGGAAGAGAGAGCAGAAGGGCAGGTATAGGAAGGGATGTGGGGAGAATTCCTATGTATAGTTATTTCCCTTATGATTACAAGTCAGGGACTACATATTTTAGGAGCTTACTAGAGTCTTTTACTTACTGTCCTCATTAGAGTCCTCCTGCCCACCCCCACACATATACATCCCAGATTTCAGAGAAATGGTAAGCATACTACACGTCCTACAGTTCTACAGAGCAAGTCAGCCCAGGGGGAAAAACTATTGAGAATAAAATCCTGAAGATGAAAGGAAAAATAATTTTGATGAGAAAAAGGGAGAGACTGATGTGGACACATAGTGAATTGACCACCAGCTAGTTTTTTTTTTTTTTAATGTACGGAAGATGAAAGTAGGGCTAATTAACAGATGATGAATACAATATAACATTCTTTACAAGAATGAAGTCAGGAGTGCCAAACCTCAGAATGAACTGAGACTTGCAAAGAGAGCTAAAGAAAACAAAAAGTGATTTTCAGTAGTTAATTCAGAGAATTATCAGAGACAGGCTGGGACTACTACATAGGGAGGTGCTATAATTATAACAATGTCATAGAGAGAAAGCAGAGCTTCTCAATTCTAATTTTTCTCCTGCTTCTTAGCCAAGGAGAATGATCTTTAGAGTAGAGATGACAGAACAAAAATGACTAATAGCACATCAAAACCCAAGAAAAGTAGGAAAATAGAAAGCACCTAGATTTCCCTGATGAGTGCGACTCACCTGACACAGTTGAACGATATCATCAGAAAGAATTAGAAAATGTGATTGCTTTTCCACTGTCAGTGATTTTGAAAGACCATGGAGAAATGACTATAATTATATAAAGGAAGGCAACATTGAAAGACTTCAGAATTTGGGTGATGAATGACCATTTATGACTTTGGAGGACTTGATGGTAAAAGCAAGCCTTTCACCTAATAGTCATAGAATGAGGCATACATTTTTTTTTTTTAGACATGGTCAATATGTAGATTTATTTTGCTTAATTGTACTTATTTGTTATAACAAAGGGCTCTGTTTGGGAGAGTAGTTATGGGGAAGTGACAGTAATGGTAAAAAAAATCAATAAAACAGTTTTAAAGAGAGTAATTGTGGGGGCAGTTAGATGGCACAGTAAATAGAGAACTGATCCTGGAGTCAGGAGGACTTGAGTTCAAATCCAGCCTCAGACACTTGATACTTGAGCTTGGGCAAGTCACTTAACCCCCCAAAAAAGAGAAAAAAGAAAAAGAAAAAAGAAAAGGAAGATGAGAGTAATTGTGGAGAGAGTTACTTTAGGATTGAAAAAAGATAAATGTCCTGATTTTTTTTTTAAAGCAATCGGGGTTAAGTAACTTGCTCAAGGTTACACAGCCAGTTATTTCTGGGTGTGGTGCTAAGTATCTGAGCCTGGATTTGATCCCCAGGTCATCCTGACACTGGAGCCGGTGCTCTTACTCGCTGAGCCACCTGGCCGCCCCTTGTCCTGATTTTTTTAAAAAAGAAAAAAGAGAAGTGTTTGCAACTATAGGTTAGTGAACTTAGCTTTGATTCTTGTCAAAATTCTAGAATACATTATTCAAGTGATAAGGGAATATTTAGAATAGGAAGCAGTGCTCATGGAAGGCTAATATGACTTCAGCAAACACAGATCAAGCTAAATTAGCTAAATTTTTTTTTCAAATGAAACTTTTTTGAAAGGATGAATAGTCTGGTAGAACAAGAAAATACTGCAGATTCAGTTTACCTAGAATTTACCAAAATATTTGACAGAGTCAGTCTTTTCTTGTGGACAAGATGGAGAAACATTAGCACTGGTTGAATGGTCAGACCTAGAGCAGTCAAATAAGACTCCTTGTCAACTTGGAAAGGGGCCTTTGGTGGAAGGCCCCAGTTATTTCTGTATGATTGTGTTAGTTTTTTTTTTAAAGCAATTGGGGTTACATAACTTGCTCAAGGTTACATAGCCAGTTATTATTATTTTTGTGTGGGTGACGAGTATCGGAGGCCAGAAATGATCCCAGGTCTCCTGATACTGGGGCCAGTGCTCTTTACTCACTGCACTACCTGGCCTCCCCGATCATGTTAATTTTTATCAATGGCTTAGCTAATGGCATTGATTGCATGATTATCCAGTTTGCAGATGGCACAAATCTGAGATGGATAGCTAAAACACTGGATGACCAAGTTGACATTCAGAAAGATTTTGTTAGACTAGACTATTAGACCATATCTATTAAGATGAAATTTAATAAGGATAAATATGAAATCTTGCATTTGGGTTGTAAAAGTCAATTCCACAAATAAAAAATAATGACAGGCATACCTAGATGATTATCAGAAAAAAAGACCCGAGAATTTTATAAGAATGCCCAGATCATTGTCAGAAAAAAATATCTGAGAGTTTTAGTAGATTGCAAGCTAAAGATGAATCAACAGGGTGATACGGTAGCCAAAAAAGCCTAATTGATCTAAAGCTGCATAAAAGGGGACAAGTGTAAGGACAAGTATATATGATATTATATATTCAGTCCTGGGCACTATATCTTAGACAGAATAGTAATGATCTGGAAGGCATCCAGAAAAGAGGGGGAAGTGTTATCAACCAGGATGGTTAAAAGTCTTGAGATCTTGGCATATGAAGGAAGATCAGTTAAAGGAACTGGAAATGTTTACCCCAGAAAATGACAGAGAGAGACAGACAGAAAGATAGACAGACAGACAGACACACACACACCCACACAAAGAGAGAGAGAGAAGTTGCAAGGAGACAAAATTTAAACTTAGTATAATTACAGAAAAAATTCTTAACAATTAGAGTAATACAAAAGTAGAACGAGCTGCCTCAAGAGGAAGTAGATTCCCTTGAAGACCATTAGAGTCTTCAAGCAAAGACTAGATGACCACTTGTCAAGTATGTTTTAGAGGAAATCCTTGATCAAGTAATGATTGGACCTGACCCAGAGGTGTATTCGAGTTCTGAGCTTCTGAGTTTCTGTGATTCTGCAATAGAGTTTCTTGTAGGCTGGTGTGTGTAGTAGGTGACCTGGGGCTGTCCCACTTTTTGCTGTTGCCCTATTATGAAAATTCAGCTATCAAGTGCAAGAAAGCTTGATTAATGCTTACATACAAAAGTGGAGTTTTATAGAACATATACATTCCTGTCAGTTTAAGAAGAAGCAGAGCCTGAAGATTTGGAGACGAATAAGCTTGTAGTGTCTCTGGCCCAACCAAAAATGCCTCAGGTAAAGCTGATCTCATCATATGTTCAGCACTTTTTAGTTGGTGAAAGAGGATTAGTTGGGCAAATTAAACTTTGGGAGTGACAGGGTTATCTGAATGGAATCTCCAACATGGGGAGGCTTTACCTTCTCCATGGACTCCTTCAAATCCATCTAGAACATTCTCTAGATAGAACAGATTGCTAAACTTTTGGAGTTGCAACATCCTATTGTTATTTGTTTGATTTCTCAACACCTTCATCCTCCACCACCCCTCCTTCCTCAACCAAAATAAAAAATGAATTCTATGACTACTGTGACTGTATGTCCCAGATTTTCCAGGATAGTCCTGATTTCAAGACAGAAATGTGTGCTTTCAACAGGGACTGTCCTTTGTCAGATAGTGTATTCAAATTTGAGTTGTAAAAGACTAGATTTTTCCATGTAAGATTTTGGTTTGGTTTGTTTTTTATTTCTAATTAAGTGGAATAGAATTAATTTTATTCTGAGACTTTTTATGTTTCATACTTGTAATGTAATACCAAAAGAAGGCAACTTCCCAGGTTCAAAATACCAGCATAGGTGCTCTCTATTTTATTCAGTAACAAACCCAGAACAGAGAAGATCAAAACATGACATCATTCAAAATACAGCATTTACTAAGTGTGATTAAATAATCTCCAAGCACTACCCCACCCCAGGATCTTCCAATCATTCAATCAATTACAAAGTCTCTGTTCCAAATACTTCTCCACCCCTAGGCTATACCTTAATTAAGTCCACCACAAAGCCCCTCTTCTCAAATGGAGATTAGTTTCCAAACATAAGTAAAATACATTCATTTGCTCAACCATAGAACACAAAAAGGTCAAAAGTTCCCCACCCCTGGATCACAATTGAATCTACCCCAGAGTTACATCAAGTTTAAACACAGCACTTAATACCCAAATGGAGGTCTTTTCTTCATCTTGACACGAGGCAAGTTCTCAGCAATCTTAGTTCCTGGAGAGACAAGGCTTAGCAAGGCCATAAGATACATTGCCAGTCCCTTCATGAATTTATCCTCTGTCTGTAGAACAGCCCTAGAACCCCTGAACACATTAGCAAAGCCCTCTCCCAGGATTTCTGTAAACATACAACAAGAAAATCCTTCTTCAGGGCTTCTGAACCAACAGAAAGGCTCCCAGACCCCTGCAACAACAGTACTGTCCCTCACCAGTGGACAGTATTCATTCTGTCTGCAGGACAGTCTCCAGACCCCTGCAACAACAGTACTGTCCCTCACCAGTGGACAGTATTCACTCTCTGTCTGCAGGACAGTCTCAGGCCTTCTTAACCAAATGCCAGGTTCCAGGACTTCTTCAACAGGACAGTCTTTCACCAGTGGACAAATCTGGCAAAATAACATCAAAACAGACAGACAAAGTACCAGCAAAACAGCCATGTCTCCTCAGTCCTTGGCAGCTCAGGGGGCAGGTCTCAAAAGTCCAGGGCAATTCAAAGCGGCCACCAGCAATCCTCTTAGTCTCTCTCTCTCTCCACGAGGTGCTGCTTCCAAAAAAGATCTTCCGCCTCTCTCCAGTGTCTCTCCAAATCTACGTCACCAGCTCCTCCCACTTCAGGACTTTCTTTTCACATCAACAAGCCCATCCCACAGGTGGGATTAACAAACTCTGGGTTTTAATACAATCAATTTGAAAACCAAGCCAATACAGGGGAATCTTTAATTGCCATTACTATCACAATACTTCATCCTTTGAAATAATTGGGGACATCTAGGAGTATTCTAAAACTGGGGCTGAGCATTTGATATCTAGAATATAGGCAAAAATAAGCTTTTGGTAGGGGGCAAAATATGTAGACTTAACACATATCATGGAAAGATGTGCTTGCATATGTTTTTATCTACTTTAGTTCAACTTAAATTTACAGCATATCTAAAAAGGATATTCTTAGAAAAAGCCCAATGAAGCCAATCTTTTTAAAATTAAGACTGCAGTCCTCCTATTTTTATGTGAGTTTGGATATTAAAAATTGAAATAAATATCTTATCTTTGTGACCTTTTGATATAGAATTGGACTTAAATTTCAAAGTTTAGGTGAAAAGTGATGAAGTATATGATTAAAAGTATGAAAAGAAGGAAAACGATGTCATATCTGATGAGGAAAGGAAGGTATGAAATTCAGAAATTCACTTCACTTTCATGGACCTCAGTTTCCACCTCTTTGAAAAAGTAAGTAGCTTTGAAGAGTGGAGGGTAACTTGCACAGATGTACATATTCATAACTTGCATAGAGGTAAGAGAAGCCAGGATGAGAGAACCATCCAGTTTGTCTGAAATATAAATTGTATGAAAACTGCTAGAAGAGAGGTATGGCAAGTTGTTTGGAGCCTTAAATATGAGGCTAACATGGTTGTATTTTTTTCCATGGTAAGGGGAACTACAGTGTTGATTTTTGATTGGGGAGGGACATGGTCAAGATTCTGTTTGGTAGTAGCTGAAATGCAAGATTGGGGAGGAAAAAGACAAGTCAAGGAGATGAATTAGGAGTCTATTACAATAGTCTAGGAGGCCATAGCAATGCCAATAGATGATCAGGGCCTGAACTCAGGCAGTGGTTGTGTGAATAGAGAAGAAAGGACATATGTAAAAAATGTTATGGAAGTAAAATTGACAAGAATTGGCAATGAAGTGGATGTGGGAGGGACTGAAAGAGAGGGGATAGTCAAAAATGATCACGAGGTTTCAAGCCACATATACATATGTAAGTGTTTTATATACACACACACACACAAATGTGTATGTATACACACACACATATATATATACATGCACACAATATATATTGTTTGCATCAAGGTGCTAGTTAAAGCTATGGGAATAAATTAATGCTAATGGAGACAGCATGGAGAGAAAAGAGGTACAAGGACAAAGGTTTTGGGAGGACACAACAGGGCACCTGAATGAAGATATGTAGAGAAGGAGAATGAGAAAGAATAAAAGGAAAGCAAGGTAGGAGTAATGTAATGAAAGCCAAAGACATTTTTAAGGCAGAAGGATCAAGGGAAGCTTTCCTTTCCTTTTTCCTTCCCTTCCCTTCCCTTCCCTTCCCTTCCCTTCCCTTCCCTTCCCTTTCCTTTCCCTTTCCTTTTCCTTTCCTTTCCTTTTCCTTTCCTTTTTCTTTCCTTCCCCTTTCCTTTCCCTTTCCCCTTTCCTTTCCCTTTCCCCTTTCCTTTCCTTTCCCCTTTCCTTTCCTTTCCCCTTTC
>NW_027185887.1:8003739-8060268 GCF_028583685.1 Petaurus breviceps papuanus
CCTTTCCCCTTTCCTTTCCTTTCCCCTTTCCTTTCCTTTCCCCTTTCCTTTCCTTTCCTTGTAGGCAGACAGAAAGCACCCGATAGAAAGGAAGAGACTAATGGTAAGAGATAAAGGGAAGGATTGATTGAGCAAGGTCCTGGAGCAGATGAGAGGATTTGGGATTAAGGGCCTAAGTGAAGTGGCATTGGAAAGAAAGAGGGCTACTTCTTCCTCTGAGACCTCAAAGAAGGAAAAAAAATGATATAGGAAGACATTAAACAGTTTTGAGGTGTGGAGGGGAGAATGAAGTATTTCATGATAGAAAGTCTTGGTACTCAGCAAAATATGAAGTGAATTTTTCTGTAAAGAGAGAGGGAAGTAGGGATGAAGTTGGAGTCTTGAGGAGAGATTCATTTCTCTGTAGATTGTGATAGAGGGAGAGGATTCTGTGATAAAAGCGAGGGCCTATTTGAGGTTAGAATGAATTTGTAGTGGGCCTAGTCATTATAGTTTTGTGATTTCCTCCAGTGGTGCTTGGTGGTTCAGGAGGAGAAGAGAATGCATATGGTAGGGATAATTTAAGTTATGGAATGGTACAAGGTCAAGGGGACAAGGCATTCAAGGGCAAAAGACAAAAATCATTGAAATGGTTAAGTATATCTTCAAGACTGTGAAGGAAGGAAAGGAAAACTAAAACTTAGGTACTGAGCCAGGAGAATTGGGTGAGACTGAAGGAACTGAGGTTAATATAGAATCAAATGAAAGGGTTTATTTTAAAAATAATTTACAGTATCCTGAACACATTTGTAAATACAGGGTAAGAAGCTTATCAAGAAGAAAATATTGAAGGTGAGTAAGCAAGGAAATAATGAAGGAAGGTGAAAAAAAAGCCAAGAAGGGATGGGATCAAATGTATGAGTGAGGGGGGTCTTCCTTTGCAAAGGCAAGTATGATCACATCTTCTGAAGACAGAAGGAAATAAAAATGGATTATGATGAGGACAGAGAGCAAATTTAGGAGGAGTGAGGCATTAGGTGACATTTTAGCTTGGGACATTGTTATTAGAGTGAGGAATTTTAGAAGGATAATAGAAACAGAAAATTTTTTAATATGATAGGATCTAAATAGTGACCATTCCTATGAGTGACAAAGGTAGAATACAGAATTCATGAAAATTGAGATTGAAGACTTAAGAAGTCATGTTATTAAAACGACCATCAATATGAATATGTAAATCCCTGAAAGTGATGGCTGAGCTTGGGAAGGAGAGAAGGACTATAGAAGGGGCTGAACTCACTGAGGAAGGTGGCTGATTGTCTAGAAGGTTAATAGAAGGCACCAACAAGTGTCAGGACAGGCTAATATTATCTCAGGAGAGGAGTGTTTGTTGTGTTGTGACACCAGATGAAGAGCCTAGCAGTGAGAATTAGAAGCGAATACCCCACCCTTTTTTAGAACGAGAAACAAAGTGACTAGAACTGGAGACAATGGTGAAGAAAATGCTGTATACAAGTGAAAGCCAAATTTTTTAGTGCTGGGGGTAGAAGGAATACAGGAGAAAGAGGTTAAGGATGAAGAGTAGATCTGTAACAGAAGAGCAGGGATTTCGGAGAACATATCTATCATGATATATCAGAGATATATCAATCAAGAATCAATACAATAGAAGAATAGTGTAGAACTAGATAAGAAGGAGATTTCAATAGGGGCTGCTAGGTGGTGCAGTGAGTAAACCACTGTAGCAGCAAGCACCCCAAGCGTCCTCAGGGTTTGCAGCTACCACAGGTTCTTGGATCTGCTTTGTTAAAGGAAAGCAACTCAAAATGGGTTAACAAGCTTACTTTAATCAGTCAGACATATATCGTTTACCTTGTTCAGGAGAAAAGGTCAGCACCCTGAACCTCAAAGTATACAGGCATAATTATCAAGACAGAAACATCAAGTAGACAGATTTCCAAACTGTCCAGCCATTACATCCATACCCAGTCAACATCTGGGTTTCCACATTCTGGGTTTTTCAAAGCCGGGGGACTCTCAACAACGGCTTCCCAGAATTCAGAACAAATCACAGAACACTTCTCAAGGTGAGTCCCAAAACAAAGCTACACATCAGGTCTTATATAGCCTTCTCCTGGCTCAGAGAATGTAACAACCTTTTGGACCCACTGGCCAATCAAAAAGTATCTACTGAAAAACAAGCCTCCCACCCCAGGCTCCAGGTGCACTTTAGCCTAGGGGCAGGGAAGATCTTTAAAATTTACATTCTCATTACAACCACCAGCCCCCAGAGTCGGGAGGACCCAGGATAAGTTCCGGCCTCAGATACTTAACATCCATACAAAAAAAACTGGCCTTGTAATCTTGGGCAAGTTACTTAACCCCAATTGCTTTCAAAAAAAAAAAAAAAGGGAGACAGCAATAGAAAGATATTTTTGCCTGCATAGGTGGCTGTTCATATTGGTATGGGTTAGGGATAGCCTTTTGGTCCACTATGGACCTCTTCATGCTGAAGCTTCTGTATGATTTTTAGTTCTACAGATTTTGAATTTGGTCATTTACTATTGTTTTCCAAAAAGTTCACCTGAAACTAGAAGGCCATGAGTTGTTATTTGCATTGCTCATATATCTGAAGACTGTTTTTTTGTCTGTTAGGCTTTCTTAATTTATGTCATATAGCAATTTATTGTAATATTTTGGTTTTTAAGGATATGTCCAAAGTGATGTCTGTCCATGGTAGTAGTGCACTGGTACCTGAAGGCATTAATAACACTTTCTGAAAATCCACTGTTAGTCCCAGAGAAAACCCTAGGCTATGGGAGAATCTTTTATGTAGACCTTGTATTTTTACCTTATTTAGGATTAAAAGAATGTTTTCATCATGTCTTCTATAGGTATGGGTTTCCAAAGAACTTATAAACATAAAAATATGCTCTTTTCAGTTGATATTTACTTCTTTTCAAAGAGCTTCATAAACTCCAAGCCCCCAGTTTAGACTTCTCAATAATCAAATATTGGAAAACCACAGAAATTATGTTATTAAAAAGATTGGCCCCAATGATGCCTTCATTTTAAATGTATGTTTTTAAAATTATGCCTTAAAAGCAGCAATTCATAGATCATGAGCACTTTTGCTAATGTTTTGAATGTTAATGTTCCAGTCTACTGTCTTAACCATATGATAACATTAATATTTTTGTGTATAGACTGCTTTGCACATTGTAGGCATTTATTGCATTATTTCTTGAATTGAACTGAGTTATTCAAGTTTAGATTTGGGTAGTTTATATGTTTATGAGCATCTGTGTTCATCAAGATAATCATTTTTAAACCATTTGTCAAAAATATGTATTGTTCTGTGGGGTTTAGCTCTGGTGCTTATTTGAATGGAGGTGGTAGAGACAGAATTCTTGTTTTGTTGAAATGGATCCACTTTCACACATTTCAGCTTTATGATGAAGATGACTATCTCTCAAAGCAGTCAGTCTATTCTGTTGTCCTCCCTACTTCTTGTCTACTTCTCCCCTACCCCAGACTTTGACAACGAAGTCTTTGAATACTCCTCAATGAAGTCCCTGATTTCCATGGGGTCCAGATTCCACTAGAACAACATGTAGGTAGACTAAGAAGTCCAGGAACATAGTCTGCCCCTTAGTCTGAATAGTGAGTTTTCCTTTCCTTTTTACTCTCTTTCTTCTTTTGGATTGAGCAGCTCTGGGAGAAAACAAAAAGCTTTCCTCATGGAAAGTTTTACTAATCTGGCCCTGTGCCCATGTCTCAAATCTTGCACATTTCTAATGATGATTGAAAGAATACCTATTACTGTGATCAAACATGCTGAGTCCTTAACATTAGGGTTGTAGGTTACTAGTGATGGATAGAAAAAAGAATTTGAGAATGCAAATAATTCATTAGGGTCAGTCCTTTAATGGATTTGAAGGCCTATCTTTGAATGGCAGGGCATAAAAATTAAACCACACACCACCCGGCTATTGATATTGTTACTTCAATGAGAAACCAGCAGTCTTTGTAAATAGACTCTGTGGAGCCCCATGAAGAAACCCAGTCTCAATATATGAGTCTATCCAGCCCAAGGCATGAAGTTTCCTAATGGAGGAGAAGCCATAATTACTATCTTCTGGGTGATCAGTACCTGAATGTATACTAGTATATAATGTATACACTACCTTATATCTGTTCTTACACAAGACATTTGAATCTGTTAGAACCAAAGACACAGGTGAGAACAGATGAATATAGAAGATGATCTAGAAATCTTCAAATATTCATATGGTTGGCATGCTGACAAACAAAGTTCCAGATTATTGAATGACTTTTCAGTTTAGATTGGGATAGTTGGTGTCATGTTTCACAAAAAAAGGCTTTATAAAATTGAAGTTATTCTGTTTGGGGATGGTTTGACATTGTATAAAGAACACTGAATTTGGAGTCAGAGAATGCAGTTTCAATTCCTAGGTGTTCCACTCATTAGTCATAGATCATAAGATTATAGTTCTAGAACTTGGAAGAAACTCAGAAACCATCCAGGCCCTACTGCTTAATTTTACAAATGAGGAAACTGAGATCCAGGGAGAGTAAATTACTTGCCCAAGTTCGTATAGAAAATAAATAGCAAAGTCAAGATTCTAACCCACATCTTCAGACTCCAAATTCATCTTGTGACCTTAAATAAGATACTTTAGTTCTTCATTCTTAATTTCTATTCAACAAAATGACAGAGAGAATATGTACTTACTGAACTTTTATGAGTTATTGTCAAGATCATATAAAGTCATATATGTGAAAGTGTTTTGTATAAAGTACTAGAAACATCCAGGAAATGCTTATTGAGATGAATCAAATTAAAACCTTATAAAGTGAGCTAACATATTAACCAATAAATTATCAGAGACCTAGCTGCATTGTAGTTCTGCTGTAAGCAGGCTAATAGAAAATGGAAAACCAGTTTCAAATTCTATTAGCTGCAGTTTCTACATTGACTTAGTAGTCATAGCAAAATTTTTCTCTAGTATTTTTTTAAATAGATGAATTTGCCAGGCCAGTCATTTGTCATGAAATAAATAGGGGCAGTGGTTGCCCCATTAGTTAAAAGAATGAAATTCAAAAAGCTATGGAACAACTGAAGATGTCGTCTGAGTCAAGATTTACTAGAGAGGGCTTTTTTTTTTTTGGCCACTATAGATATATGCTGAAGATGCTCAGGGATTTCTATTCTGTAACACTTTAGTTAGGATTTTGCTTCCAGTATTTTTTTTCTATAAGATGGAGGATGAGAAAAAAAAGGTAGTTGGATGGATATAATTGTTATCTTTTGGGGGTAATGGGGTTGAAAGGAGTTCTGCAAACTTTGTCAGTTAATTGGAATTTTATGATGATTTACCTTAAACATTGTAAGCATTGAACTACTTGCTTTCATCTTTCCAATAGAAATGTCAGCTGCAAATCCTATAGTGTGGATCCAGTTGAATGGGAAGGAAAATTAATCATCTTGCTGCCATGTTCTATTAAGTTTCTCCCATTACTTTCTTCTTCAAATTGAAAGTTGTTTAGAATCATTCGTTTTTGGTTAGGGATGGGGAACAAGAAGGATAAAGAATTAGAAAGAAGGTTTTGATGGAGTTTGGGTGATTCAGTACCATTTAAGTCCATTCATAATCCTGGCTTTGTGCCAAAGAAAACTTGTGACAAGCAAAAGCAAAGACAGACCTAAGAAATGTTGTTCAGATGTGACTTCTCATCTAAGCAACGTGAGATTTGTCTGAAATATTTTTAACGTTTGTCATGGACAAACCACGTAATAATAGTCATTGGTCAAGCATTAGTATATGAGGTCCTTGACCTCACATTATTGTAATGCCTTTGCAACTACAACAGTTGAATTTTTCCTTTTCTGGCTTTTCTAAAGTCAGTTTTAAAAGGGCATTATCTTCATTTCAAAATAGCTTTCACACTATTATCCTAAAACTCTATGTGCTTTAATTTTCTCTAGTCTTTACACTTTTCAAAGAGCTCTCTGAACTAAGATTGCTCTCTGCAGATATATTCAGCACCCAGTATTATTTAGTGGCAAGCCACTATGCTGTGTCATTCACGCAAAAGGCAGTAAAGCAAGGCGTTGAAATACATTAGCATTCAGCAAAATCCTGCTGTTGATAGGCAATCAAAGACTGGAGTCTCTTTGGAGAGAATGGTGTCCAGGGCAGTTGACTGTTCTTTCTACATCTGTTTGAAATAGTATTTCTGCAACAGAAAGCACAACTAACCATTGTAACACAGGCTTGTTCCACCTCCTTGCCCTTGCTCTCATCGGGAGGGCCAGGTTAAAAAGCAGCCAGTCCCCCAAGCCACATCAGCCATCCCTTCAGTAAGGAAGCATATCTTTTCTTATGAACTCTGGGACAGTAAATTACCTGCTTATGGAAATCCACTAAGGTTCCTGGACAGCATATTGGTATGTAGAAGCTGTAAGGTATGGACTGATCCTGACCTTATCTGTAGTTGAGAAAAAGGGACCTTCCCGTTTTTAGAAGGCATCCCCAGCAAGTAATAAATTAGGAATCATCATCACCATCATTGTCATGTGACACTCATGTTTTATACTTTTCAAAGTGGTTTCATCTTCCTTTTTTCTCAATTGGTCCTCACAACCCTCTGACGGGGGAAGTATTATCACCATTTTTCAGGCAAGAAAACTGAGAGATGAAGTGAATTCCCCTGTGGTCACAGAATTAGTTTGGGATAGAGCTGGGAGTAGAACCCAAGTCTCCTGTGTCCCAGTGCACTGCTGTTTCTCTTATACCTGGAGCCATCATCACCCATGAATAATTCTTTCTCACCAAAGAGAGTGATTGAACTCCCCTTGTGCTCCCCAGTCTAACTTTTACTGATAATTTTTGCATTTGAAGTGAGGGAGTGGTAGATAATGAACCAGTGAAGCTTTTCACCTTATCACAGTGTGCTCACTATTATTAAAATTCAAAGAATTGTGTGTCCTGGAGATTTAAGAAAGGCTGTAAAAGTGTAGATATACAAGGTTTGGTTTCAGGGCAGCCAATTGACATTGTTTTCTTGGAGCCAGAAGGGAAGTTTGAATTCATCAGCTTATTTATGTATTACCCAAAGATTACAGTTTTGAAAACAACTCAGTTGAAAAATAAATGGTCAAAATAAAAAACTTCACATCTGAAATGTTTTTCATCCATAACTAACCTCCAACCTAAATGACTTCCATGTATTTGTGAACTTGGATAATCTTTTTCTCGTCATGCAAAGTTAGCTTTGAGCCCTCTTTTGATGCAAAAAGAAATTTACAAAGAACATTTGTCAGTCACAGATTTATACATACAAGGAGGAATAATGTTCATATTTCTTCATCAGTCATCATCACCTACCATGACATTGGAACACTTTTAAGTCCTAGAGGCAGTGAGCCTGGTATCTACTTCTTTTCCATTAATGGTAATTATAATTTTATAATAATTGTCCATTTATAATACTTCTTAAAAGTAGTGGCACTTAAGGGTAAAAACAGGAGCTCTTCATATGTCAGTTCCTTTGCTGATCTTGTTCATTAATGAAACTAACTTTGGTTAGTGCAGGTGAAGGTGCAGGAGTTATGGAAGAAAGCAAAAGTTAGTGGGTGATAGAAGATCCTTCTCTTGGATGTGTCCTATTTCAAGATAAGTTATTCAGATTGTCTCTTTTTAATTTCTTCACTATTCAACATTAATCAATCAGTAAGTAGTTATTAAACTCCTACTGTGTGCTGGACACTGTGCTAGATACTGGGGACACAAATACAAAAAAAGGAACTATCCCTGCTCTCTTTATCCTATCAAAGGAGACATGTACACATACATAATTGTGTCATAACATTTATTAAGTATATAAATATGGACATAATTTTTTTTACAGAATAAATACAAGGTAGTTAAATATAAATCTTATTCCAGCTTCTGCTCATTATGTGAGGTGACCTGGTTTCTTAAAGGTTATGCCAACAGACCATTGGAAAGGTTCCAAGTATGGACCCAATGATGAGCTCTTAAGTCTGCTGTCCAATACTCAATCTGTCAAAATTCAGAGAGGATCATCACCAGAAGGATAGTCTCCAGATGATTTTTTTTTATTGTAGAAATCCATTAAACAATTCATTAAGATATGGAAGACTTATAATCCACATAAGTGGAGGGAGTCCCTGCTCTGATGGAGTCACAGACCCTTGAAATAATAAGATACTCCTTCCTCAAGGAGATTTTTTTTAACATATGAGCATGCAGACTTTCTAACTACACATTGTAGGGAGATAGACTGGCTATCTGTATATTAATATCAGCATTTATAAATGCTTTAAGATTTGCAAAGTACTTTACAAATATCTCATTTTATTTTTACCATAACCCTTGGAGCTACCTCCATTATTATTATTATTATTTCTCTATATTATATCCATCAGTAAGAATTTAAGTGCTATATAGCATATTTTAAGTGTTGTATTAGCAAAAGAATTTACTTATTAAGCACTATATACTAAATATTGCATTGTGTTCAGCACTGATGATGTAAGGAAAGGCAGAAAACAGTCCCTTCCCTCAAGGAGCTCACATCTAATAATTAAACCACTTGCCAAAGATCACAGAGCTAGGAAGGGTCTGAGTCTGAATTTGAACTCAGGTCTTCCTGTCGTAAGGCCTGGTGGTTTTTCCACTGTGCCATGTAGCTATTTCATGTAAAAATTATTCATGGTCAGAAAACAAGCATTTTGTTATCACCTACAACTTAGTTCTATAGTTTGCTGCTATTAACTCATAATTTAAAAAGCATAGCCAAGGGTTGAAAGCTCTCATGATGAGAATGACAATTTAAGTGGGAATGTGAGACTTGAATTTCCTGCCCTTAGATGATATGATTTCTTCACTATATCAATATAAGATTTTGTCCTTGATTTAAAGGAGTCCTTTCCATCCCTTCCCCCCACCCCAATTGTCTTTTCTTTTAACTTCTTAGATCCCAAACAGGGGTTCTCACTTCTAGCCAAATCACACTGTTAGACTTCTCCCACATAATGAGAGACAAAGAAAATGAATTCCAGATAATAACCCAGAACATTCTTTCTTATCAGGTCCTGGGAGACTCTAACTAATCAAAGTTTGATATTCATACAATAGAACAAATACAGTCAAGCGCCTTCTTTTATCCCAACACAGGCACTGAGAATTATCTTTCCCATAACAATATTGCAATATTTTGTTTTGTTCTCAAAGTGGGGCCGACAGTATCCCATGCTATCACCAGTGACAGTGAATCTGAGGCCGCAGAATCTATGTGTGTGTCTGTGTTATCAGCTTCTAATAACTGTCCTCTTTTCCCAGCCCATTTTTTGCAAGTCTTTGCCCTGGAGCTCCCCTCTATCAGGCCCTTGCAGCTGCTGTTGTTTTAGATACGGCAGGAAGTAGGTACCGGAAAACAGCGAGAGCTCAGCCCTCAGAAAAATCGAGAGATGCCTGTGATTTACCCAAGGCTCTGGCTCCAATCAAAGCCGGTTGCAGGGAGGAAGGCAAGAAGCAAGCAGACAACTGTGTCTGGGCAGCTGCATATGTCAGTACTGAGGTTTTAGCCATCACCTTGTGCGGGGTCCTTGGGAGTTATTTGATATGGCTGTATAAATCATGAAGTACTTGGCTCTGAGAAAAGTTCCATTTCACTTGTCCTGCAGGGGTGGAATTGACACGTGTGCAGTTCGTTCAAGCACAGACTTCTCCTGCACAGTCTTTAGCAAAGCTGAGAAAACCCCTTTTGTGTCTCCAGGGACAACTGGTTCTCAAAGTGCACCCATTTTTTGCAATAGCCCCTCTCCTGTCCAGTGTGCATATAAAATGGATTGGTTTGCATGTCTGCCTCGTATGTCTCTATAAATTTTTTTAACTAGGTTTAGGAGTATAACCCAGCCAAAGCTATTGTCAGAAAATATATGACAGGGTTACCAAAGCTGAAATTTGTATATGACATTAAAAATTTTTTTTAGAATAGTATGTATTACTCAAATTCTTCTGTGCGTAGACATCTGCAGCAGCATTGAATACATTCAAACTACAATGAAACTGTCTCTCAAAGGTGTCTGAAATGATAACACACACTATTCTGTCTTTTGGGCACTTTCTCATTTTTCTGATAAGCAAAAAAGAAAAAAAGGAAAAAAAATTTTGCAAGTCAGTCAGTAAAATCGACTGGAAAAAACCAATACTCCTCTTCCTCCACTCTCCTCCCCCCAACCAAAGTTGGTTTTTTTAGAGAGAAGCCTTCATTTTTGACACACTAGATAAGAAGGAAGAAGTCCACCCACGGACATTTTACACCATTAACAATCTAGTTAACATCTGTAAATGTTTTAGGGAGAGAAATTGCATTTTAAGACATTTCTTTTTAATTACAGTCTCCAGATGAGATTTGTTAGAGCAGGGAAATGTATCCCATAGTGACTGATGTCAATAGCGAGCAGTCTCTAAAGTCAGCCAGGCTGGGGAAAGCCATGCTGTTTGCTGCTTTTGGCACCGCTCCCTGCTTTCACAATGTCAAACTTAGAATCGCCTTTATATGCACTTTCCATTTTTTTTTCCACAGTAGCTGTTGCCAGCAAGCCGTAAACTACCGTATATCACTCAGATTTAAGAACCTAAACTTTAAAACAAATTAAACTCTTGTTGACATTGTAATAAAAATCAGAATCGAACTGAGCAGCTCAGTAAATGTGCACTTCAATTATTTTATGGATTTAAGATTGTTTTCTAGGATTCCCAGACTCCCAATACAGCAAAGTTATTTCCTCTTGGCAGATGGCTGAAAAAAAAAAGAGAGAGAGAAAGAGAGAGATTGTTGAATGGATAAAATGATGTGGCAGGCACCAAGTTGAAGTCTGGAGGGAGGAAATGGTGTCTCCCCATCACCTGTAAATATTTGCACTTTGTCTTGACCAAGAGTCTGTCATCTGCACTTTAAAAAAAGAAAAAAAAAGCAAAACTAAAGATATTTTTTAGATGTATGTGTCTGAGGTGTGTGTGTATTTTAAGAAAAGAGCTGAAAAACATTTGTCTGTCAAAACCTGGCTTTTAACTAGGTGTTTACATGGTATTGAAAGAAAAATGCAAGCACAAGTCTGACCCAGCCTTCAGAATTTTGTCCAAATACAGGTAAATGCATGTAGTGTTTTGTCTACATCTCATCTCTACCTATCTTTTGTCTCCATATTAATAGCAATGTTTGGTACTTTTAAAAAAATATATAAATCCTTTACACTCCCTGAAATGGAAACGGTGGTTTCCATTGGATTAAATGCCAGATTTCCATCCTTTTTAATGTTTCCTCCCATGATAATGTAGAATCAAAGTCTTTTAGAAATATGTATAGATGGAAACTAGATAATAATTTATAAAGTTAAATAGCATTTCACCAAGGGTGTGGTTGGTTTCACCAACTAGCTAGGCTGCCATTATGGGGAGATGAGTTTGGAACTTAGCTGTGACAGGCTTTGATCAAGGCCGTTTTGGCAGGAGCCTTTAAAATTGTACTATAAAGTGTTCCGTTTCCTTTTCTGTTCAGTTTCCTGTTCTCTTCTACTTCCTTTTCTCTTCAGTATTCAAGGCCAAGTTGGCAGCTGGGTTCATGACCTTTGGAGAATAAATATGCTGATGTCCACTCACTGTAAATGCACTGAAAACTATCATGGCCATTGCCAAAACAGCTTCTGTCAGACTATGTCTGTACAGAGAGCACAGCTGGAAAATAGTTCTAAAACATAACTTTTAATCAAACAGATCAGTCTTTCTCTTTAGCAGCAATATACAATCCACAGAAGGCCCAAAGTACAACCTGCTGCTGTATAGACAGACCATATGGATTACTTTAACCAAAAGTTACAGATGGAGTAGTTCTCAAAACTGTTTGGTTGATGTCTAAAGACTTGGGATTCTTCTGGTACGAGCTTCATACCTAGTATTCGTCCCATGCAAAAGCCATTTATAAGGATGATGAGAGGTCAAAACATGAACTTAGAATTGGGCTTGTCATACAACTAACAGTTTTCAATTTATCTGCCATCTTGCTATGTTTATTAAATGGTAGGAGAGTCAAGAAAGAGAGCATAGTTATCCTTTGCTCAGTATCTCCACACAGATCCTTTGCTGTCATTTTAAACATTATACACTTAAAATTGAACTCATTATCCTTTCCTCCAAAATCTACCCTTGCCCTGACCTTTATTCCTATTGATGCCACCAAACTACTAGTTACTCAGGCTTGAACAAAGGTAGCAGCATAAGTGCTGGTCTGGGTTTGATATCAGGTGACCTTGCTTTAGATCCTGACTCTATTACTTACTGCCTCTTGGACCCTTGGCAGGTCATTTCTTTTAATCTCTTTTGGCCATCTGTAAAATGAGGGGTTTTACTAAATGACCTCAAAGGTCCCTTTCTCTGTTCTAAATCAGCCGTTCTATGAGCCTTGGGGGCATCTTTGACTTTCTTCTCCATTACCTTCCAATTAATTGGCAAGTGCTGTGAATTCTGCATCCACAGGATTACTCACATAGATTAAGATCTATTCTTTGTGCTCTTGCTACAGCATCCTAGTTACAATCTACACTACCAATAGCCCCCAGAATTAGTCTCCCTGCCTCTAATCTTGACACTCTCCAAAACCATTCTTCTCACTTCTGCCAAAGTAATTTTTCTGATGTACAGGTCTGATCTTGTCACTGTTATTCAAATTTACAGTGGTTCTACATTGCTAACCAAATAAAAGACAAACTCCTTAGCCTGTAATTCAAGACCCTCCCCAGGCCTTCTTCAACCTCTCTTTTTCAGTCTCATTGTATATTATTCTAGTTCCTTTTCTGAATTCTATGGTCAATCCAAATTGCTAAACAGAATATTCCCCAATCTCTTCCTACTCTCTCCTACCTTGGAGATCCTTTGCTCATGTGATTCCCTCAGTCTACCAGGGGTGGTGTAGCCCAATAGGTCCACATATCTAGGTCCTCAAGTGTGGCCCTTTGATGGAATTCAAACTTCACAGAGCAAATCCTTTCATTAAGGGGATTTGTTCTGTGACATTTAGATTCAGTCAAAGGGATTTACTTGAGTACCTAGATATGTGGCCTTAAGGCTGCAGGTTCCTGGTCCCTCTATTTTACCTCACATCACTGCCTGTTGAAATCCTTCCCTTTTCTCAAGGCTCCTACTCTGATGTCATACATTCCATAAAGCTTTTCTTGACCTCCTGTTTGTCCCTCCCTTCTCCCAACTCCCAGCTACAAGTAATCTCTCCCTCCCTATTTCTGTCATTCATTTGACTTCTCCTATGCCCTTATACGACTTCACTGTTATCTGTGTACTTGTCTTATTCCACCTCCCCTCCAACCAAAAATTCTTTAAATCAAAGGACTATATTGTTTTAGTTTGTATGTCCAATGCTTATTAGCCCAACATTGTACATAGTAGGCACTTCAATGTTTCCTAAACGCATTCAGGAAATGCTGAACTTTCAGTTTCTGATTCAGATCTTTTTTCAAGTATTTGTATTCTAATGTCAACCCAGAGTGGTTATACTGATGTTCACTCAGAGTTCACTCAGGGATTTTGTTGCTTGTTACTTGCTGTTGCTTGCCAATTTTTAAAGAAGCAGTAAGATGATTTTTTTCTGCTATAATTATCTTTCAGTTGATTACAGCACTTGTTAAATTCTCAACAACTTTTATATTTTATGTCAGATTGGAATATTTTCCCCAGGGAAATGCTTTGCAAATGTCCACGTATTAATACTTTTGAACATTCTGAATGTTTAAAAGTACTTCAGTAACAGTAAGAAAAATCACAAGGAATATAGAGGGGGCAAGTTTAACACTGAATGGCAAAATGTGAATGTTCTGGCTCACAAGGGCATTTGGAACCCTCTGGCATGCTGACATTCCCTACCTGCTGGGTAGTGATGGAGACCATGCATTAGGCAGACCACTGCTCATTGCCATTTGGGGGGTGAACCTCTGTTCACTGAGCAAAAGCATGTGCTGGACTGGTCCTGAGACCCCTAAGTAAATCAAGCTGATTTCCTCTTTCTAAAATTAGTCACTCATAATAATAACAATAAAACTTTGTTGTTGTTTTTCTCTACCATGGTTGGCATTTACAGTGGATCAGTATCTCTAAATAATCTTTCCAGTACATAGGAGGTCTGTTACAAAGGTCAGATTTCCCTTAACAGATCAAGATGGTTGAGGCTTTGAAATGACAGCCCAAGTCCAGTCTGGGAGGAGGAAATGCACTAAAGTCTGAGCACAGTAAAACTTTTAGGAAGTTTAAAAGGTTAGACTGATTTTAGGTCATATACAACAGTGAGACTTATGGAATGAATAAATGCATCTCTCATATCAAGAAATATGCTTTGAACACCTCCTTTGGTAAATGCTTTGGGAGTACAAAGTGTGAGGCTTGGTTCCTGATCTTAAGGAGTTAAGTCTTATAAAGGGGAATGAATAAATGAATGAAAAATCATTTATTACACATTTATGTGCTAAGTGATTGGGATGCAAATACAAAAGTAAGACACCTTCTACCCTCAAGAAGCTTACATTCTGGTGTAGAGAAGACTCCACATAGAAGGGAGATGTGTTTGGGTTTGGCAAGGCATGGCAATGGCAAGTAGAGCTATGGGGACATAGACTGATACACCCTTTCTAGTACTGATTTAGTTGATTTAATTTAATTAACTGGGCAGCAGGCAAGAAAATTGAGGGAGTTTAAAAGTGAGGCTAATTAGAATTAGAAATATTTATATGTTTGTATAAATGTATGAACACACACACAAATACACATACACACTAAAAGATTTAAATCCTTCAAGACAAGAATAAAAGAGAAGGACAAGGGGTGGCTAGATGGTGTAGTGAATACAGCACTGGCCCTGGAGTCAGGAGGACCTGAGTTCAAATTTGGACACTTAACACCTACTAGCCGTGTAACCTTGGGCAAGTCACTTAACCCCAATTGCCCTGCCTTCCACCCTCCAAAAAAAAACCAGAGAGAGAGAGAGAGAGAGAGAGAGAGAGAGAGAGAGAAAGAACTAGGCAGCAAGCAAGAGAGAGAGGGGGAGAGAGAGAGAGAGAGAGAGAGAGAGAGAGAGAGAGAGAGAGAAATGGAAAAGTTACTGGATTTGGAGTCAAATTTTGTAGTCAAATCCTGCTCTGCCACTTCCTGATATTGGACAAGTCACCTCACCTTTCTCAGCCCCATTTTCCTCATCTGCACAATGTAGGGGTTTGACTAGATGGTCCTTTTCAGCTAAGTCCATGATCCTGTACTTCAAGGTACCTAAATATAAGGAAGATCTGTTATTTCATCATTTTGGGCAACTCCAATATAGGAACTTACCAATGACTTAAATAAATAAATACTCAAATTCCAAGAGCAATTAGAGGTTAAAGACTTGTGCAAGGTCACACAATAAAAAAGGGGAAAACCCCAGGTCTTCCTGATTTCAAGCCCAACATTCTAACCACAGTATTACCCTGCCTTCCACCAGAAGATGAGTAATTATCAAATGAATGATGCAGATATCTGTCAATTCTGTAAAATAAAAAGAGAGAAAAATGTCCTTTCAGTCTGGAGATGCTAGGGAAATGTGAGCTTTGTTTCTGATCTTGTTCCCTGACATTGACTCCCCGGGAAAATGATAATGTCCCAGATTTAGTTTTCATTTTAGTAGAATGGAGGAAAGGAAGATAATGCAAAATCTTCCTTCAGTAACAATTCATAAACAGAAAATAATAATAGTAGCTCTCACATTTATATAACTTCTGAAGGTTTGTTTTAGTTGTTTAGTCATTTCAGTCATATCCAACTCTTTGTAACCCCATTTTGAGTTTTCTTGGCAAAGATACTGGAATGGTTTACCATTTCCTTCTCCAGCTCATTTTACAGATGGGTAAACTGAGGCAAATAGGGTTAAGTGACTTGCCCAGGGTCATGCAGCTAGTATTTGCAAAGAACTTTAAATATATTAGTTCATTTGATCATCGCAGTGATCCTTGCTATAGATGTTATTTTTATCCTCATTTTACAGATGACGAAACCAAGGCTAAGAGAAATTAAGGGACAAGGCTAGGGTCACATTGCTAGTAAGGCAGAGCATAAGTCCAATTCTTCCTTCAAGTTCAGTACTTTACCTCTGTACCATGTGGGCTCTATTAGGTCCTTTTTACTTTAGCATGACATACACATTTCATATGTTTTCTTTCTTCCTCATTTCACTTTATTGTCAGGGTTAATCTTTAATTAGGATTTTGAATAGAGCTCACTTGGTATATACTCACCCATGAACCCTTTTGATTTTCATTAAGAAAACTAAGGTGATTTCTTCTTACCTTCCCACTTGGTTATTGTTTGAAATGACCTGCTCCGCAGTGTGGACTGAGAAGTAGTCTCTGAAATCCCTGGCAATTTGCTTCAACAAGACTGCTCATTTTGGAGTATCCCTAGTAATCACCGAGGGCACACTCTTATTACATAAAGTCAATTAGAGCGCATACGTGCACGTCCTGCTGATTTGATTTAGAACTAACTCAAGCTCTAGTAATGTGCAATTACAAGAAACTTAATGACCCCTTTATATCGAATGCAATGTCCATGGCACCTAATATACTGTGATGAATTGGTCATTATGTGCAATGTTAGAAAAGCTTCTATAAAGATGAATAATTGTATAATCAATATAGAAATTGAATCTTGAGGTTTTTTTCCATTCTGAAATCAATAAGTCATAAAGATTATGGAACCTATCTTATTTGCCTATATTTTTCTAACTCGTCTCCTCCCTCTCCTTTTTCCCTTCAACGTGTTTATTTTCTAAGGGTAGCCCATCAGCTTGACTGATGAGCAAATTTTTCCTCGTACCTTCTCATGGCATTCCAGATCCAAGGTGTTTTCATATTCTGAATGAAGTTGTTCTAGGTTTTCCAGGGGTTTTTTTTTTGCTTTTGTTTCACTGAAAACTGGGAGTTGGTGACTGCAATATTAGTTTACCAATGCATTTATCTTTTGCCTAGGATTTAAAGGGAACTAAGTCCTTCCAGATCTCAGATTCAGAATTTTTTTCCTGATGGGTTGTATGGACTCTGTTAGTTGAAATGAGAAAAAGAAGATACAAGATAGATGTTCTGTTAGAGACAGTACTTTCAGTCTCTTGGTAGTACCAAGATTCTCTCAATAAAAGGTCGACTTTCCCCACTTAGACCTCCACTAACAGCCTATTCATAAGAGAATAGCCCTGGGTTTGTGGTGCTGTCCTGGAGATCAGTATTATTAGCCTTTCCTTTGAAAGAATGAGGAAGGCTATATGGTAATATTTGCCCCAACCTCTGCTGGCACACCGTGCCCATGCTCCATATATAGTTATGCTCCTACTTTAATGCTTCATGGTGGCATGGAGTGATCCTGGGCTCTAAAAAGCTATATCAATAGAGTAAAACATCTGATGGGTCTTATCAAGTTGGAAAGGTTTTAGCTAGAGATTCGGTAAATGGGTATCTGTTATCCAAGATCGAATCTAGCTAAGTTCAGAGAAGTTCATCACCAAGTTGCTAGATGGCTGATTATTTGGGGGTGGCCACAGGAACTCTGTCTCTGAAGGTGAAGGGTAGTTCCTTCCAATCTGTATTAGGGGAGGATAAACCTTGTGATGAATTCACAGACCTTTTGAAGTACTTAGCTATAAAGAAAAATGGTGTAGTGTATTAGTGAATTACACCCTGTGTTAAAAGTATTTATTTTCTGAATATTCAATGCTTTATCCCACAACTCTGCCTATTGAATAGTTTTATCTAGTCATCAGAATAGCAATAGGCTAGACATGGTCTGTTGGACTGAAAAAAAATGAAATAAATTGGGATAGATTGGGGGAAGGGAAACTATTTGAGGTATTCCTTGAAATGTCATTGAGAATTAAAGAAAAAGCTGTTTATTCATCTGAAGTAACTTTTAACTCTCACTGAAGGTGAACAAAGAGTTTAACTAAATGAGAGAGATAAAAAGAGGGAGGGAGGGAAGGAGAGAGAGAGAGAGAGAGAGAGAGAGAGAGAGAGAGAGAGAGAGAGGAAAATTGTCATTCCAAATTTGGTTGATTCCTTTTCTTTTAAATGGAAAAATCCTACACTTATATTACACACATATACATGTATACATACCTCCTTCCACTTGTATTTAACACCTAGATTTTCCTACATAGAATTTGGCCTGGAATTGTATTCCTGTAAATAAGGAAGTCTGAGTTCTTAACCCAGTTTTGCTACTAACTGTTCATTTTGAACATCCCTAGTAATCACTGGGGCAGGGTGGGGGTGGGGGGGCATACTGTTATGCCATAAAGGCAATATGAATACATATAGGCATGCCCTGCTGATTCAATTTAAAACTAACTAAAACTCCAATTATGTGCAACTAAAACATATAAGTATACATGTGGATATATTTGTGTGTATATAAACTTCTAGATACTAAAGTATATTAGGTGCCATGGATTTTGTATTAGATATAAAGGGGCCATTAAATTTCTTGTAGTTGTATAATATTGGAGTTTTAGTATGTTGGAAACCCAGGAAGGAGTTAATCCCTCGCTGAGAGGTGTGTCTTTGGGCATGTTATTCAGCCTTTCTGACCATGAGTTTCATCTACCAGCATTTGTTCTTTTTGTTATTCTTCAGTCATTTTTCAGTCATATCCAACATTTCCTGACCCCATTTGGGATTTTCGTGACAAACATGTTGGGATGATTGGCCATTTTCTTCTTCAGATCATTTTACAGATGAGGAAATGGAGGTAAACAGGGTTAAGTGACTTACCCAGGGTCACACAGCTATTGTGTGTCTGAGGCTGGATGTGAACTCAGGTCTTCCTGATTCCAGGCCCAGCAGTTCTATACACTGCACCACCTAGCTGTCACCTATCTATACACAGTAAGGATATTTTAGTAGATGACCTCTAAGGTTCTGTTCTATCTCCCAGTTCAGTGAATGAATAAATTGTTCAAATGCCATTTCCATTAGTTTTTTTGAGCTATTGAAATTTGATTAGATCCTTGTAGGAAGAGGGGAAAAGGGAAAAGTTTCTGGTCTTTAACTCATTCAATTGTATCTTCATTTGTTTTCCTTGGAATGGCCTTAACTCTAGAGCACCTACAGTGAAGGAACTTAGACTTTCTGGAAATGCCAAACAAATGTCACCAAAAGAAATTTTGCAAATGAGAATAAAGTTATTGTATCTACTTCTAAGCCTATAATTAGTCATTTGTCCCTCCCTTGGACTCAAGAAGGATTGCAGAGATGAAGGCTCCCTTTATACTAATGACATTAAAGATAGTGGGGTGGCTAGGTGGCACAGTGAATAGAGCACCAGGAGGACCTGAGTTCAAATCCGGCCTCAGACACTTAACACAAAAACTAGCCATTTGACCTTGGGCAAGTCACTTAACTCCAATTGCCCTCCAAAAAGCAAAAGATAAAAAAAAAAAGAAATTAAAGATAGTGTTTGGTTAGACTTAAAATAGCATTTTAATGGATGCATGCCAATTAAATTAACGAATTAATGAACAAAAAAGATCCCTAATTATATATATATATATATACACATATGTATAAATGTGTATGTGTATATATAATATATATTCAAAGATGTATACACACATATATGTACATGTGTATATGTGTGTATATATACATACATATCCACATACATATATATATATGTACACACACACACACACCCATACTCACATATACATTTTCAAGGGTCCTGGGAATGCTAGCTCTAATATCAACTTTTACACTTAGTTGCTGTCATTTGCTAGGTTCAGTTCTTCCTTGCAAAATGGGAGTGGGAATGAGGGATTTAATTCATCCACACAACTAATTCTTGTATAATAATATCCAGAGAAGGAAATGGCAAAGCATTGTGATGTCTTTGCCAAGAAAACCCCAAATGGTGTCATGTAGAGTTGGACATGACTGAAAAATGTCTGAACCAACAACAGTGACAAAGAGATCGTGTTTCCATAGCACTTTAAAATAAATAAGCCGGGAGAAGTGGGTTTTAAGCCTATAAGGATTCCCATTTCAAAGGTGAGGACACTGTGGCTCTGAGAGATTAAATAACTTGGCAGGGATTGCTCAGCCATAGTTAGTGTCTGAGGTGGGCTTCAAAGTCAGGCCTCTGTGGATTCCAGATCCAGCATTTGCATGTTTTGAAAAGCTTGAGAAACACTTGATTAAAATGTCACTTCACAAAAGCTAAATACCCATAAAAACAAAATCTTTTCTGAGTTATCATTTTAATTTATTCCTTTCTACATCACAACATTTTGTATGGGAACGGTCAATGAAGCCAACACACTCCCCTGCAGTGTTGCTTCATGCAGGCAAAGTAGACAAACCCGTGCCTGCAGGCAGGTGTCTGCTGGTGATTGCTTCCGGGTGTTTTTTTTTTTTTACAGAAATGTCACTGACAGCCCATGCAAATTGTGGCCTTCCCCCAAGCAGCCAGGTTGCAAGCTAAAACAGAGGATTAAAGTGTTGGGAAGACTGCTACTCTTCCCTGTGCCTAGGGATTAAAGCTTGTTTGTGATTTCAGACGCCAAGGTAATAACAAAGCTTTCTAATGAATTTTCCTTATTAAGTTCCTCCCAACCCCTGACCTCTTGTTTTCCTTTTCCTACTCTCCCAGGGAGCACCACACCCATTTAGGATCTGATTCTCCCAAAGGTACAAGCTCTTCTCCACCCATAGCCCTTAGAACCTTTGGCCCTCTCAGAGCTTCAAGCCTAATACAAATTGTAGTTTTCAGAAGTATTTGAGAGTTCAAATATAAATTAAGAGATCTTTAATAGTGAATAAGAACGCATATCTTCATGCATTTCTAGAGAAATGGAAATTATTGTTAATGATACTAAGAAGTACTATTCCAGGGGCTCTTAAACTAGGGTGGAAGGACCACCACGAGGTCCTATGATAAATTTCTAGAAGCCCATGAACCTATATAGGAAAAAATTACATTTAAATTTAGTATTTCCTTCAGTTATGAATGTAGGAAACACTATATAGGGCTCCACCAGGTTGTCAGAGGAATCCACGTCATAAAAAAGTTAAGAAGTCCTGTTATAGAGGGTACATAACACACACATGACGTATATACATGCATACACATATATTTTACCTTTTGTGTCATACATAGAAATAACATGTATACCATATGTACCTGTTTGTATGAATATTATATCTATTGGGGTTAGGATTAATATATAAATATATTATGCATCTGTTTGCATATATATGTATATATGTATTAAGCAACTATTACATGCTAGGCATTTTAAACTCCTTGAACATAAACTATTTTTCTCCTAGCTTTATATCCCCAGTGCTTAACACAATTTCTGGAACAAAGAAATTGCTTAATAAATGCTTGTTTATTGATAGGAGATTCAAAGCCCAGATTAAAAGTCCACGTACCCAAGGAGCTTACATTCTAACACACACATATGTATGTATGTATATATGTATACACAGACTACATATGCAAAATGAATCCAAGGTAGTTTAGGGAGGGAGCAGCTGATATATAGCCGACCTATAATCATGTCATCCATGATATATATATAAATATAATCTATTTGTATATATAATATGCATATATAATAAATACATTTGAAGATGAGGAAGATGTTCAGTTGTATCCAATTCATCATGACTCCATTTGGGGTTTTCTTGGCAAAGTGATTTGCCATTTCCTTCTCTAGCTCATTTTATAGATGAAGAAACAAAGGTAAATAGGGTAAAGTGACTTGCCCAGGGTCACTCAGCTAGTAAATGTCTGAGGCTGGATTTGAACTCACAAAGATGAGTCTTCCTGACTAGGTCTAGTACTCTATCTACTGTACCACCTAACTGTCCTCTAAATATACATATAGTTTATATTTATTTAGAGTTCATAGGTGACATCTAAGATCTTCTAGTCCTCAAACCCATGAAGACATATGACAGTCATGCTTTACTTCCTTAAGTATCATACATGTAAATAAGCATATACATGTATATATATATGTGTGTGTATATGTATTGTATATATGGCAATTCCTTCTGAAGGGCTAAAAATTGCTTCTCTCAAGGTTCTGTAGAGCACAATTTTAAAAACTCAAGAAACAATAACTGGGTGCACTTTCATGTGTTTGCTTGCATGCATGTATATTAGCACTGAAAACAAATAGCTTTAGACACTGTTATGACTTACTTTGGTTCACAGACAAGTCAGGGGGAATGATTTCTAGTGAGAGTTGGCTTTGCCACTTATTTAGATGTATAACTCTTAAAGAAATAAGACCTAACTGTGTCATGTCTTTATTTGAGGACTGGAAGATCTTAGATATCATCCTCCCAAAGCCCACTCATTTTACAGATATGAGAAACCAAGACCCAGAGTACTTAAAGGACTTGCCCAGGTCTTACAGGTGGTAAGTGACAGAGATGGGATTCCAACTAAGAATTTTGACTCCAAATCCTCTGCTTTTTTTCTGGCATCATATTATGTCTATTCCAACAAAGTTTTAATACTGCCCTGCTTTAGATTGTGGATAAGTCAATAAATTCTTTTACTCATTTTGTCAAGGACAATGATAGCTCATGTTTGGGTAGTAGAAAGAGCCCTGGATGAGGGGGTAAGGATGGAAAGCAAAACTCTGAGCACAGCTTTGATACTAATTAGCTGTGTTAAAACTTTTTTAATAGGAGGGGTTTAGACTAGATGATGTCTAAAGTCCCTGAGTTCCAGAACTAGGTGTGTGTGTGTGTGTGTGTGTGTGTGTGTGTGTGTGTGTGTGTGTGAATCAATTCCTTTTCTCTCCAGTTGTACAACATGGTTTAGCAGAGCCTGGCACAGTCCTGGACACCTGTAGATGGTCAAAATAATATTTAATGATTGACTTCCTGACCCCTTGATGACAAGTGCTGGGCTAGTGCCATTTTGCTAAAATTAGTTAGACAAACATCTCTCCTCACCCTACCCCCAGAGATGGATGTTTTGAGTCACTGATTCAAATTTTAAGGCATGGGACTCCAACTGTCTTTGCCTGTCTTAGGTGATTCCCCAGAGGCAGGTTTCTTAATTCCTTTCTTTTCCTGGTGTCCTTGATGCTAGGATTCAAGCAGCCCTAAAAGGAGTTTTAGCATCCTGGTACCACCAAAATCATTGGAGGCTTAATTTAGAAGCTACCAAGAACAACAGTAACTGATATGTACAGAGTACTTTAAAGTCTGCAAAGCACTTTACATATGGTATCTCATAGAGCATATGTCCATCAGCATTCTGTGTGCTCTCATTCAGATTATTTTAGTGAAAATTATTTTCCTACGCATGTTTAAAATTTTGTTGGTTCAAAGATTCAAGATTCAAGAAGGGACTTCAAATTTTAAAGAGAATCTTTTTTTTTTTTTTTTTTTGGTGATTAACAATAGACACACAAGAAAATACCTGGTACTTAATTGATTGGTTGGTTTGATTCATCAGTTAGAAGAGGAGGAATGGATTTGTATCGGTGAGAATGAAACCCTTCTATTCTACAAATGTGAAAACAGACCAGATATGGAAAACATAAACCTGCTTGTCACATGTGATTTGAGGGGGTCAAGGACCCAATTTGCCAGGGAGATTGAGCATCCTGGGCCAGGCCTTCCCACAGCGTGCTGCTGTCATGCCATTTGGGGAGAGATCCTTCATTCTCATCCTTTTCCCAGTTAACCCTCCAAAATATTTTTAACGATGTGATTTTTGCATTATTTGGAGTTGTCAGGCTAAAAAAGGAAATGAGCGTTGAAGGTAGGAAAATTATTCTGTCTTAATGGCTGATACTCACGTATAACAATATTATTCATCAGTGCCAAAAATGCAGATGGGAGGATCATGTTTTATTAAAAATCTGATACTTGTTGTCACTCAGTTACTCCATTGGTCTTCTCTTTCCAAAAATAGCAGACCCTACGGCTGTGGCTTATTGCAATTAAAAAGATAAAAATAAGTAGGTTTCTAATAGATCCAGGACACTGAAGGTAATAGAAGATCTGATTTTTAATGAAACTTGTGAAAGTGCATTTTCCATTGCTTCATAAAACTTTTTTTCCTCCACTGTGTACAGAGCTCCCGTTTCATGTCTGAACCTTGTGTTTTCAGAATACCAGTACTGTTCATGTTCTTGCGACCAAAAGGTCCTTCCTTTTTAAGAAGAGCACTTCAAACCTTCAGCATCTAGCATGAAGTCTTCAATATATATAAGGGGTGTTCAATAAACATTTGCTGAATGAATGAAGGAATGAAGGAGTGAATGAAAGAAATGAAACGCTTTTTGCTATATAATATTGTGACTGATATTATCTAGCCGTATTTAAAATTGAGCTGTAAATTGTGGGGGGAATATTTAAGGTAAGCTTCCTTTAAGGGTAAGGAAAATTCACCTCATTTTTTGAATGGAAGGAGAAATGGGGGCCCCTAACAGATAATTTTGTATTAAAAATTGAATGTGCACTTAGAACAAAGAAAAAGTATTTTTCTATTTATTTCTCGTTTACAATTTCAATTTCCTCATAAAGATGTATTAATATGCTTACTATACTTTTACAGTAATCTTTAAATAAGGTCCTGGTTAATCTAAATATATAACCTCAAATGGAAACATTCAAAGTCATATAGTCAACAATATGTTGGGGGAAAGGGAACCGGATATTCAAGAAATGGAAAAGGTAAATTTGTCAAAATATAGATCACATCTTGTGACGCAAATGTATTTGTGGTGAAAACGTATCTTTAACAAGATGATTTTCAACCACCATTCACTGTTTATTTTATTCCAAGAATGATGATATACAATAACATTCCAGTTCAGCAAAAATAATTTAAACACTGCCTTAGATACATTGTAATGGAATTTAACTTATAATTATAATTGAAAAATAAAATAAAATATAGATTTTCAATTCTGCTTTTACTTATGTGTATGTATGTATATAGAGAGACAGACACATACATACATATATAAATATACATATATATACACACATAGATATGCATATGTATATAAATAGACATAGACATAGAACTAGGCCAAACTCTTCATTTTACTGCTGAGAAAATTGAGAGCTAGAGAAGTTAAGTGACTAGACCAAGGTCATACAGGTAGAAACCAGAGCCAGGAACCAAACCCAAATCCTTTGTCTCTAAATCTAGCATTCTTTCCCCATACACCATGTAACTTGGTCACCTAATTGTTCCCTTCCTTTGAATTATAGCACTGACTAACCTGGAGGTCAGCTTTTTTTGAAAAGACAAAGTAAATCTGTTTGTAATTATGTTTCAGTTGTGGAAATTAAAAAAAATTACCCTTTCTCCTCTGATGCATTCTTTTAAAAGGTTTTTTTTTTTTTTGGCTTACCTTAAGATTCAAAACTCATTCCATGACTGGTTTTCTATACACAATATGAATTTTTTTCTTATTGAAAAGAAAATGGAGTAAACATTTTTGAATTTTCTTTTGTGCCCCTGTTTCTTTTTGTAGTATTTAAATATACTACAGACACTGTCAGAATAAAATCCTTCAGGATGCTCCCCAGTGTTTGGAATCTCTGTGCCACAAAAGAGTGGCATAGAGTAAAAACCTTCACGTTTGGAGCCCTACAGGGGCATAATTAGAAAATGTGCTGTTTCCCTTTGTGCTTTTATTGAGGATTTGCTTTATTTTTCTAAAAGCTCGTGGAATGCTACAATACAAAGACGAATATTAGAAAGCTGGGGGTGGTAAGGGGATGGTGTTGGAGAGGGGAGGTGTAGGAACGCCTGCCATTTTAACTCCTCATCTGTAAAATGAAAGGATTGAAAATGAAGATCAATCTCCAAGGCATTCATCAGCTCTCTCATTGTAGGATTCTAGGATTTAGAATCAGAAGGGCTCTAGTAGAGGCTCATAATTATACAGAAGAGGAGACTGAGGCAAACAGAGAGGAAATTACTTCTATGGATCACATTCTATGATTTTTCCTGACCATACACATGTTGAAGATGATACTTTAGAGTTTTTGTTTTACTATACTTTAAAAAATAATATTTTGGGGGTGGCTAGGTGGCACGGTGAATAGAGCACGGGCCCTGGAGTCAGAAGGACCTGAGTTCAAATCTGGCCTCAGACACTAAACACACACACACACACACACACACACACACACACACACACACACACACACACAGCAGTGTGACTTTGGGCAAGTCACTTAACCCCAATTGCCCTACCTTCCCCCTCCAAAAAAAAAGTTTCGTGATGTTCTTTTTTCTTTTAACTTGCTATCACTTTCAAATGCTTCACCATCCCCCAAACTTTCCCTTGTAACAAAACCCTAGTTTCTTCATGTGTGTGAAGTTGGGGAGTTAGACTAAATTATCACTAGGTCTCTTCGACTTCTGGATGACCCGTGAAAACCTTTGACTATAGAGTATGACTGGACTAATATATCTGAACCAAATGCCTCATTCTGTTGCTTAGAAGCCCCAAGTTTCCATTTTCCCTGTAAGTCTGCATCTTTGGCCAACATTAGCCAGCAGAGAAGGTTCTAGCTCATGCTTTTACTACTTATTATTATACTTTTGACCCTCATGTTATGTTTATGGGTTTTTTTTGCTGATTATAGATCGGGAATGGGGAGTGAGTGTATGAGTGTGTGTGTGTGTGTGTGTGTGTGTTTGGAAAAGGTTGTTTTGCTCTGAGTGTGAAGCAGGCTGAATCATGTTCCTTTCTTACACAAAAGCAACTCCCACTTACTTTCATGTAAGCTGCTGCCAATTAAACCTGGACTGAATGTGCTACTTGTGCACACAGCTGCGTGTGTAACAATATAAGCACAGACCCAAATGAACTCAACTAACATGTCATTTTATTAATCAGTCAACAAATGTTTATTTTGCATATACTATGTGCTTAGGCTCTGGGGATGCAAAGAATGGCAGGAACAGTCCCTGCCTTCAGGGAGCTCACAATCTAATGGGAGAGCTTACATTCCATTTTTCATTTTTATTTATTTATTTGTTTGTTTTGCAGGGGGGAAGGCAGGGCAGTTGGGGTTAAGTGACTTGCCCAAGATCACATGACTAGTTTTGTGTTAAGTGTCTGAGGTCGGATTTGAACTCGGGTCCTCCTGATTTCAGGGCCAGTGCTCTATTCACTGTGCCACCTAGCTGCCCTGAGAGCTTACACATTTAATGCTGTCAGGAAACATCCATAGGAAGTCCAGGCTGCTTTGTAAAAATATCTTTTGACTGAAATTAATAGCAACCATATCTAAATCTGCATCATCCCTTCCACTGAACACATACTTCTTTGTGACTTGTGTTTTCTCCCCCACCAGTCATGCTGGTACATGAATCTCAATCTTTTTTAAGAAGTAAAGTTGTCAGAACATTCAAATTTTTTTTTGATAGCCTGAATGTTTCCTCCATGCTTTACAGCTGTGCTATGTTTAAAATAAAAAGGTGGGAAGGTGTCAGCCCCCTGCCTTGTCAGTCAACACTTTGTGCTGACACTGTCCCTGTAAGCATCTTCCTGACACACATTCACCGTTGAAAATTGCAGACCTGCCTGAGCACATGTACCCACATATTAGGCAGTGAGATTGTTCATGTCACAGCACTCAGGAATCACCTCTCCTTGTTTGTAGCCCTTGAGATGTTAGTGCAATCTAGAAAAGGTAGGCATTTTCTGAATTCATCAGTCAATGCCAACTCCCTGTCTTTTGCCTTTGGAACTCTGGATCTAGCCAGATTGGGTTTACCGAAGTGAGATTCCAGGATCGCTAGGGTTAACTGAACTTTATTCTCCCATTTCAGAGTTTGTTTCTTTTTAGCCTCCATTTGGGGAGGATTTAGGTGATTCGATAGGGGAGCACTTGAAGGAGGGAGGTAGATAGATAGATGATAAAATTGTGATACCATTGATTTAGTGTTATATAGGGTTGCTGTGTTCTCCTTAAGTATTAAGTCTGGCTACTTTTATAACTGAGAAAATATATTCTATAAAAGTATGTATTTAATGTTATGGTTTCTTCCATTCTTAGTGGTTACTGTTTCTTACACCTTTAAAATTTTTTATAGTTGTTAACATCCTGTTTCTTATTAATGTTTGTGAGATATAACTTAATCTAACTTGGGTGTTTTTTCTATGGAAATTCTTTCCTGTCTCAATTGAAGTTAATAGTCCTTAGTATTGCTCCTTTAACATTAAAGCATACATTACCATCTTATTGACTTAGAGTCAGAAGTAGAACAGTTTATGATAAAGGTTTACTTGAAACTGGAAAGATAAGCTATATACAATAGAAACCACAATAAACTGGGTCCAGAAATCCTAACAGGATGACATTTCACATGTCATTTGCTTCATGAATAGCACCAAAGATATTGCTTTGGAATCTCACTTTTAAATGAAAATCAACTGCATTGGAAGAAAAGTTGGTGTGGGAAGTTTATGTCACAGAATCACGGTGCTAGAGTTGGGATCTAGTGTTGACTTTCTAGTTTAACTTTCTCATTTTATGGCAGAGGAAACAGAGCCTGAAGGGGGTTAAGTGACTTGGCCAAGGACACACATGTATTAATTAAATAGGATTTGAATCTCAGTCCTCACACTCTGGAGCCAAAATTTTTTCAGCTGTAGCATGCTGCTTCCAGGTCAGAAGCATATCCTTTAGAAGTATTACTGCCCTTTCCTCCCTGCACTCCTCCCCCCCAACCCAAACTTCTTGATACAAAACAATTACAATTGCCTCATTGCACTTGAGACTTCTGAATGAAAGGATCAAATTGAAAAGTACTGAATTCTAATAGAGCCAAAGGACTAGGGTTTGAAACTTGTGTCTCTGGTGCTTCCTGTGTCACCTTCAGACAAACTGTTTCACCTCTGTGGGTCTCAGTTTACTCATCTATAAGATGAGGGTTTGGGACTTGGTGATCTCTAAGGTTCTTTCCATTTCATCTATGATTCTTTAGCTGAAAAAAAAAAAGAGCTGGCTTTGTGTGGGAACAGCTGACCTACCTTGTCAGCAGTTCTCTGGCATCTTTATCTGTAGTGATATCTTTGACAAGCTCACAACTCATTTCACTATTTTTAAAGCAAAAGAAATGCTGACATTTCTTGTTGTGTGTGTGTGTGTGCGCGCGAGTGTGTGTGTGTAAAATGGAAAATAAATGATCAGTGCGTGGGTTTGTGTGGTTTCTTTGGTTGTTTGTCCTCTCTCTCTCTCTCTCTATTTTAAACCTTATTTATAAAGGAATCTTCTATACATGCGCCAAGCTTGTGCAGGTGAATTGGCTGACCAGAGCAGGAGGATACCATATTTTTTTTTAAAGGAAAGAAAGAAGTGGAGTGTGCAGTAGGAAAGGAATGTGACAATAAATATAATCCTACAACCCTTTTTATTTTCACTCCAGAGACACCAAACTCTCAGTGCTGTCTTGAATGACCTATAGGTGAAAATAGCCAGGACAGGGAGAGACAAAGGAACTTCTGAAGGCTGAATGTGAGGAGGTGATAGATGTGATTAGAAAGAGAGGGGATGGATGAGGAAGCACTAAATGCCATGTGTAGGAGTAATCAGTGTTATTCACTTATCTCCATAACACCATCTATTGACATATCATTATTTACTGTCAAAGAGACCACTTCTGGCTAAACTTTGCAACTTTTTTTTTATCAGTCCTGTAAAAAGAAAAACCAAAACACTTAACATCTCTAATTCAGTATAAGGACTGTGTTTACCAGTGGACTGCCTTTAAACTAGGGGTTCTTAACCTTTGTTTGTGTCGTGGACCCTTTGGCAGTCTGGTGGACCCCTTCTCAGAATCAAGTTTTTAAATATCTAAAATAAAGGACACAAAATTACAAAGGAAAGAAATTACACCAGAATATGATTCTCAATTAATTTTTTTTTCTTTTTTGCTTTTTGGAGGGGGGGAAGGTAGGGCAGTTAAGATTAAGGATTAAGAGACTTGTCCAAGGTCACATGGCTAGCTTTTGTGTTAAGTGTCTGAAGCCGGATTTGAACTCAGGTCATCCTGGGCCGGTGCTCTATTTGCTGTGCTACCTAGCTGCCCCTCAATTTTTTTTAACCAAGTTCATGGACCCCAGTTTAAGAATCCCTGCTTTAAAGATACTTAGAACAGCAAATCTAATGAGACTGATGGTAGTATGATGTGGTAGACAGAATATTCAAGCAGGAGGCAGATGACTTAGGTTCTAGACCTGATTTTCACTTACTAGCTGTGTAACTCTGGGGAGCCACTTAACATCCCTGAACTCAGTTTCATCATCTACATACTAGAAAGAGTAATACCTACAATGTTGACTTCACCGAGCAGCTATAAAGATCTCATGAGATGTAAATGAAATCATTTTGAAAAAGGTGAAGCAGAGAAAGTAATGTATAGAGGTGGTAGACTTGGAATTAGGAGAATGTGGTTTTGAATCTTGCCCCTGGCAACTCTGAGCTATGTGACCATGGGCAGTTGATCACTCTGAACCTCAGTTTCCACATCTGTATGAGGAAGATAATAATTCTTGCACTACCTACCTCACAGGGTTGTTATAAAGCTCAAGTGATGTAATACACTTAAAGTACTTTGCATACCTTAAAGCATGATATAAATATCAGCTATTATTACTTCCAATAAAGGGCTTTGTAAATGTTAATAAATAAATAATGCAGCCATACCTTAGTTATATAAATAAAATGGGAACCATTAAATCATTTTCCATAACCAAGGGTCTAGAGAAATAGGGGAGCCTTTGTGGAGAAGGTAAGCACTGAGAGACACATTAGTCAGCAAAATATTTCCAATGAATGTTGAACTCTAAAGCTGCCTTTGGATTCCTCTTGCCCTCTCTTATAGTGATAGAAAAAAGCTAGTAAAAATCCACAAGATGAATTGTGGATATTTCATTAAAACACAGTTATAACAGGACTTTTTCAAAATGGCCATCAATTTTAGGGAAATCAGTCAACTTAAAGTCAAAATTCTGTGGGAGGAGAGAGAGATGGTTAGCTCATGACCAACTAGTTGGTAGACTTGGACAGTACATTTTTCTGTATGATTAAAAGATCTCTATGGGTAGTGAAGAAAAAAAAAGAACATTTAAAAAATCCATCTGGTAAGTACAAATATGTAGTAAAGAGAGAGAAATTAAGAAAAGGTAGGATTCTGCTTCCCCCCCCCCAAGCTACTAAAAGAAATGGCCAAAATGCCTCATAAAGTACACATCCTCATAGGTTTAGAAATCATATGTGTGTATGGTCTCTGTGTGCCTTTAACATCCCAGTTTAAAGTGGGAATTCAAACCACCACACACAGTGACCTTAGTTTTTAGAAAGAAAAAAATAGTTTCCATTGCAAGGGCATTTTAGAGAAAAGTTAAATATAAGGGAAAAAGATCCTCCTTATTAAATTAAATTGTGGTATAACAGCTCACCACATCCTGTTACAGTGGCATCTGATGTTAAGCAAAGGGAAGGTTCCTCTTTCAGGCTTCTGACAGGTACAGAGGGTCACATGTTACCTGCAATTCTCAGTACTATGTATTTTTATTTTGTGTCAGTGGAAAGGCTGAATAATAAGATGGAAAGTATCAGTAGATAGTAGACATTGTGGGAAACTGTAGGTGTCAACTATAAGAGCAACCATATCAAAAAAGAGAAAACCACCTCTTCCCCCACCACCCACCACCCTCCTCACCCCCACCCCAAGACACAACAAAACTAAATAAGAACATCAAGTGGTAATTACATGCATGGAGTCCAAACAGCCCTCTTATAGAAGGGTAATCCAGACCAGTTTCCAGAGCAAGAATTCAAGATTATGGGAACCATGGACTTTCCTCTCAGTTTAGCTGTGATCTCATCCCTCAGTTGTCTGTTTCTGTCTTTGTTCCATCTGTGAAAGGTGTTCATGATCATACTTTCCTTCTGAGGATGTTAGTAGGTTTATCACTCCATCATCAATCAATAAGTCAGCATGCACCTCTTAAGGCTTATGGTTCTGGAGAAGATCAGAGGCTTGCTGAGGCCATGCTCATCAAATGTATTTGGCACTCAGTTTGTAGTGACTTCTGGCAGCTCCACATGTGCCCCTTGATCCCATGAAGTAAATTAGAAATAATGGTAAGGAGAATCAAGGGCAAAAATGGCTTGTGGGTCTCCTGTGGTCCTGTTGCTCAAACAGGTTGGCCATGTCCAGGCCGGCATTCTAAATCCAGATTGTGATGGTGAGGAATTAAGCAGTTCTGGGCAGAAATGGCTTTTGACCTCATTCCATCAGAATCAAAAGGCTTTGGAAACTACACACCATCCTTCTTCTAAGGAGCCCTTGCCTTCCCAGGGTTCTCAGTGGGAATACTACTGGACAGAGATGGATGGTGAGAAAGTGGGTTCAGTCACTAGTCACAGAGGATCCCACACTGTGGCATGTCACAGTCCCTGGGAGGACGTAGACTGCACAGTGACATGCTGAATGATTTTTCCCCACTCACACCCACTTAAGGGTATTCCCTTCTAGGTTCAGGTGCATCGGTGGGCAGCAAGGGGAAGCCCACTTCTGATGGTTCTTCCCCTTTCATCTTTTCAAGCAGATGTTATTCCCACCCTCCATCCCCCACAGTATATACATCACTGCTTAGTTATTTAACAAGACTAAGATTTTGGCACCTGATCTGCCAATTGCTTTCCTTCCATCTCCCATGCCATTCACCTCCAGCATGTCTCTCTCTTCCTTTCAACCTCTGATCTTACTAGAATAAGGTTTCAATTTGAAGTTAAAGTGTCCTAAATCATGAAAGGAAAAGATGACAGAGATTCTTAGAGTGATAGACTTGGAAGAGAACCCAAAAGTTTGTTCCTGCACTTTCAGGCAAGATTTAGATAGTACCGCCATCCCAAACAAGTGAAAATCTATTGTGTTGTTAAAACATTTTCATTGAAGGGAACTTTAGGGATTAATAGGTTCTCCCAGGGATTCTTTCCACTTTCATAGATTCAGGCTTATTTGTGATAAGGTAATTTCCCTATCTGTAATTCTAATTCTTCTTTTCTCACTAACTTTGTTCCCCATCATCAAAGACCTAGCTTTTCTGCTGATAAAGAATAGACCTTTGCCAAATGTGGCAAATACATTGGTATTGGTACAGAGAAATCCTCATTACACCATAATGCACCTCACCTCCTTGCCCCAAACAGATAAAGCTTTTGTTCACTGAGAAAATACTCAAGATGTGAACTCCAGGGATATAGGAGTTGAACCCCAGAAATGGTGGTCTTTGGAAATACAAATTACTCATCAAATATAAACAGGACACATTTGTATGTAAATATAAGTAAGACAGAGGAAGAAAAATGAAGTAACATTTCAAAAATGATCTCAAGTTGTGTTTTCATTGTTTATTACATTCCTGAATCATGTAGCAGACTATTAAGAAAGGAGTTTAATAAACATAATCAGAGGTGGTTAGTTAAGAGAATGATTATTCAGGGGATAGTTTTTAAGTAAACACACACAGACAAGTGCTTCACAGAAGAGGAGCAGGGACATTGCTTTTATTTTTGCTTTCACGTGGATACATTGAAGTTGAACACTAACTTGTGAGTTCTTTGGCCTTTTCATCAGAGTATGGAAGTGGCCCAGTGTGGAGGTTGCTGGCCTGAATCCTTTCTAGTGGATTATGCTCTGAAGAATTCACCTATTTATATCTGCATTTTTTTGTCACCTTTAGTATTTCTGGAAGTCAACCAGGTCTCCAGGAAGTCCCTAGGATAGATCTGGTGCTTAGAAAGAATGAATAAATGAATGCAAAGAGCCGCTCTGGTGGCTAGAGATTGGGACCCACAGATCTTGATCTGTTCCCTGACTCGATGTGTTTCAGGTCCCTAGTCTATGAAACAAAGATCTACTGTTCTTTTTTTTTTTTTTTGCCTTTTTTTTTTTTTGGAGGAGGGAAGGTAGGGCAATTGGGGTTAAGTGACTTGCCCAAGGTCACACAGCTAGTTTTGTGTTAAGTGTCTGAGGCTGGATTTGAACTCAGGTCCTCCTGACTCCAGGGCCGGTACTCTATTCACTGAGCCACTAGTCGCCCCGGATCTACTGTTCTTAATAAAGTAGATTGCTACTTGAATACATTTTTGCAAATGACAATTTGCTCAGAGTAAGCATTTAGGACAGGCAAGTAGCTAAGAAGGTTGGCTTCATTGATTCTTATTACCTTGTAAATGAATCAGTGGAGTCCAGGTCTTTCTAGGAGGAATTCAGAATTACAAAATGGTGCCAGTGAGCTGCCACAGTTAGCTGTATCATTTGATGCAATTCCTGACTCTCCTGTGCACATATTATTATTGTTATTCTTTTACAAGTGGCAGGGAGTTGAAAGGGATAGGGAGGGAGTATTGGGGCTGGTGGTGATGAAGTATTCAGCAACTAATTGCTCCAGGAAGTTGACTTTAGACAGCCCAGGGCCTCTGCAGAAAACACATGAGGTTTATCTGGATAGCCGTGCACTCCAGCCCATGGGCAAAGGGAAATTTGGGCAGTTCCATGACGTACACATGGGCTCCCCACCTCCAAATAATGTTAGGAAAATTAGAAGCAATGACAGTGGTACTGATGGCATTTTTCCTATCTTAGAGCAAATCGCCTGACTGGTGGTAACTGGACGTGGGGTGGAAAGAGAGGGGATGTTGTGCAGTTCAGTAGAGCTGGCCTTTGCCAGGTTCAGTCATTTCCTGTCCATCTGCCAAAAATCACAAGCTGATAAATGGACATCATTTGAGTGTGGGAAACTGTGCAGCTTGACAATCTACAGGGAAATAAGAGAATGAAAGAAGAGGCGGGAGTAAAGAAAGCCACTTAGTGTCAGTCTGACCATCACATTCCTGATACTGAGAAATAGATGAATGTTTTCTTTCTCTTCCAATGATGACAAGATGGCTCTTTTGCTCCTTCTAACCTCAGTCTTCAGGAACAAGGAATGGGGCACAACACACTTGGCCTATGTGATGTGACACGTAAAGAAGACAAGAGAGTACTTGTTTATAAATACAATTAATGGGCCGACAGGCATAGAAAAGAAGTTGATGGTTTGAAATTCACACGTACGCACGCACGCACACACACACGCCACCACCATGCTTTATGAAACCTCTCTGTATTACAGAGCGGAAAATCAACATGTGTGTTCCTGTCCTGCAGAAGTAGCATTTCATCTTCCAACCATCAAGCTTAGCGCCCGGCACATCTACTTTGTACATGCCATTGCAATGTCAAAAGGGCCAATTAACAACTGAGTTATGGACTATTTGATTTCATAAACATTACATACACACTTGCTACAGATTCGGCACTCTGCTGTGTGCTGGGGATAAAAAGACAAAAATTGAAAACATCTTTGACCCTGCAAAGAGACTCACATTCTACAGGGGTAAGGGGAATTGATGGGTGGGGGCAGGGGTTAGGGGGGAGGACTGGGAAAGCTAAATCAACTTAAAGACTCTGGTTCTAGGATAAGTCTCCATTTCTAACTTTAATCTGCTGAGCTGAATTTCCAGTAAGTTGAATGTTTTGCATGTCCTGGCTAAACAGGGTAAATGGGCTTTAAAAGGTCAGAATCGTGTTGTTTTCATTAACTCTGTGACATACATTTCACACATAGAGCATATATTGAAACTACAGCAGATGTGTTCCTTTGGCATTTCAATCTATATGGGTTGCTAACTGCTTCATCTTAATAATTCTCCTCCCTTTTTTTCTCTTGTAGTAAATGAAATAATAAGAAACGACCTCTCCAGCACCAACGTCCATGCATAGCTTGCTTTGCAATATTGGAACTAGTTTAGAAACCACATGGTTTCTCTGCAGCTGGCAGGTCAGCTTCTGCATCAAGAGACTTTTAACTGAATGAACTGAATACATTACCTGGTACCACTTGGATCTTCCAACTTTACCGAAGGCTGGGAGCTGAAGATTTCTATCATATGTAAAAAAAAAAAAAAAGTAGCTCTTTGACTCCATCAGTGAAAGATATTCTGGAGAAAAACAAAGTCATCTCAAGAAAAAAGGGGGAGGATATATGTGGAGGAAAAAGCTGTGTGGTGGCACCTTTTATGGGAAGAAATGGGGATACAACAGAATGATAGGTTGGACCCAGGCTTAATCTTTTTGGCACGGCTGGAATTCGATACTGGAAGTGCCTTATTTTACCAGATCATGGCATCAGAGCATCTTAGTAGGCTTTGAATTTGCTACCATATGAGTATTTGTAGGAGTAAAAACTATCAAAGATTTCATTGTTATGCTTAATCCTTTTCTAAATCAAAAGAACACCGCCCATAAGAGGTGGTGGGAGAGAGCCTATGAAGTTTTCTGAATGTGTTTCAACTTTTCCTCTGCTGTCATTGATGATTTCTTGCCTTATTCAGTGCATTTCAGAATCCTTCCAGTTTGTCATCTCAGCTCTTTGATCATAGCCTTTTTTTTCCTGTGCTAGTAAACCATAGGATTGTTAATCGTAGCATGCTAAGATTTTTATTTTAATCTAGCTTCAAACATAGCACAAGTCAGTTATTAAATAGCACAAAATAGATTGACAGACGAAACATTGATATCTATCTATTACATGATAGATTTTGCGTTTGCATGTACATACATCTATAAGACATATATTTATGTATAACAAATAATCAAGTTGGTGATTGTCAGCCTTCAAGCCCAGCAAGGGCATCAAGTTTAGCAATAACCGGTATCCATTTTAAGAGATGCATTTCAGAGTCCAAATCTAACTTTTCAGCTACATCTGTTAGGGGCCATCAGCCCACCAACAGATATGCATTTTTCTTGCCTCATGCAGTTAAACAAGCACTTTAGAAAGCCAGGAAAGATGCATACCGAGAACATGTTCTTTACCAAATGGCAAAAGATGAAAATAAGTGTAAATACCATTACAAAAGAGTGTAAAATATTTGTTCAATTATAAGATTATTATTCCACAGAAGCCTTATAACTCTCTGCTTCATGAAAGAAAGATATTACCAAAAACAATGTTTTAATATGCAGAGCTGTATAGGATGTTTTCAAATTAGTTCATGTTAATGGAGCACCTAATAGGTTAGTTTAGCCTTTATTATTACTGCATTTTGTACAATGAAAAGCTTATTCCACATTATTACTAGCAGTGACCTATTATTTCATATAACAACCCCCCTCCCAAAAAAAGCATGGCTTAATTAACAAATGTTTAACCTTAATATTGTGCCTTAGGAATCAATGCCCCCTTATGGAACATGCCTGTATTACACCCTCAGGTGGACGTTGTAAATTACTACTTACTTAAATGCAGTGTCATCAAATGGAAGAACTGTCTTGCAGAAAGAATCACCTTTTCGCATATTCTTCTGTATAATTATGTCTTACTTTTCTTGAAAAAAATAGAGAACCCCAAAGCCATATTTGTAACATTTGCACATAACTGTGAAGAGCTGAGAATAGAATATGGCTGTGTGTACATATTGGGTAGTTACTGCTCCTGCTAGCAAGCTATATTGTTCCCTACCTGTTTACTCCCAGTTATTTACCCAGTACTTAGCATCATAAGAGTTGCATGAAACATGTTCTGTAGACTGCCATTTTAAAGTGAAAACTTGGATAGTTATGTAAGCTATCTTTGTAGTTAGAAATTAGATCCAATAAAGCAATCTATTATATACATATTATTATTCTTTTTTGCTGGATGTTAGTCCAAAAGTGGTTCATTTCCTCTTGAAAAATTCTACTTTTTTCTTCCTTCTAGCATCCTGGAAAGAAGCTATTTCTTATGGTAAACATTGTCTCTTGTGTATGTGTGTGTATGTTTCAGAAGTCCTTTCAAAAGCCCCATAGTTTGCAACCTACTGCAATCTGCCAATATGATCATTTTAATATGGAATTGAATGGCCTTTGCCAAGAGATTTGTTGCCTTTCTCTTCTCTCTATATTGAGAAGAAATTGCTGCCAAGGAAAGAAATATATGTATGATAAAGTTCTTAGATGTGATCCACTTGGGGCTTCATCGGTAAAGGAATAGCAGAACTTTGACTTATGCCAAGTATTTTTGCTTTCAGGAGTATGCTGGGTGAGGCTTTGACCACACACATGCACACATGCAATCCAGCAATGCTTTCACAATATCACTCTCAGGCTTAAAAATATCACATCTTCTTTGTCAGATATTTCTCTGCTTCTTGAAGCTAGCCTCAACCCCTCCCTCACCCCCATCCTCCATGCCTCCTCCAACTTTAAGCTTTGGCTAGGTAGATATTACATGGCTGTTTCCAAGTGAAGTATGAAATGTGAACACCTCACCAGTAATTATTATTTCTAATCATTGGTCAACTACAGGATTTTACTTCTTTCCTCTCACTTTTTAGTGAAAATCAAGAGTCCTGGGAACCAGTCACAAGAAAGCGTCAGTCCAAGGATTCTAAGTTGTAGTGTCTAGTCTCCCCACACCTGATCCTGGGCTATTCTTGTCTCTATATGAATTCCCCACAGTGGATACAGCCAAGGTACTGGGGTTCCTCCTCTGTTTCTTTCCTCAATGGTACTCGTGTCGTACTCATTATACAAGTCTTAAATGATTTCTTTGACACAACTTCTTGATCCCCAATCATTTGGCCACATGCAGCAGACTACTTATGTCTGCCATTTGTCTTTTCCATTGCCCTTTGGGCTACCTCCAATTTTGATACCCCTGACATGGTGGATGGCATTCCAAGGTTCACAGGCAGCACCAGGAGAATATTGCTGTTAGAGAAGAGATTCTGTGGCAACAAGTAGCTTAGGATCATTTTTGGCCATAGGGCTTCAATGAAATCACAAATATTCACTGAGCTATCCCTGTATTTGCCACTACGCAAAGTAAAATCAGCAACTCCATGGAGGGTCTGGTCCTCAGCGTGAAGAGAAGTCATCAGCAGAGAAGATGCAGAGGAGTGTACACCATGAAGAGGTCAGGGTGGAACACTGCATTTTCATGAGCTCTACTCTCTTACATTATAACCAATTCATTGAGCGCCTGGTACTGCTAGGCATTATACTTAGGGAACTCTCTGAAGGCACCAACCCAAACTCCAGTGCCTACTGAAACATAACAGAACCCTATAATTCTAGAAGCAAAAGTGCCCCCAAAGGGCTGAAGTCCTATGGGGCACAGTAGAGAAAGAGATTGAGGTAAACAAATTCAGGAAGATTCCCACAATTCCTTGCCAAGACAAACTCATTATCTTCTCATCTGCTCATGGTATTTGAGAATAGACCAATATCACTGAGGTGGGTTCAGAACTCACATATGGGGAACTGTAGTTTCTTTTCCTAACAATGAAGAACAGGGTGGAAACTGTTTGAAAGTGGGTTTGACTGGGTGTGGGGAGGGGTCATTTGTTTCTTTTAAATCTTTTCTTTCAGACAGGTCAATATTAGCATTCTATGTTTCTGAAATATGATTTCAAATTTAGAAAGTGAATCTTAGATTCTACATGCTTGACACCATCACTGATCATTAGATCTGAAAGATACCTGAAAAACCATAGAGTACAAGATGTTTATTTGACAGCTGAGGAAACTGACGCCCAGAAAGGAGAAATAAATGATTTGCCTAAGATTATGAAACCATTCCCAGGGGATACTAGAAACCAGTTCTAAATTACTCCAAGGCCAGGCAACTCTCCAAGATACCATTACCACTCTTGCTATTTCTATATGGTTTTGCCTTAACCTATTTCTTAGTTTCATGCATCTTTTGGGTTAGTTTTTTCATAAGTCACAAGATCACAGATCCAGAATTAGAATCTCAGATGGGGTGGCTAGGTGGCTCAGTGAATGGAACACTGGCCCTGGAGTCATAGCCGTGTGACTTTGGAGAAGTCACTTAACCCCAATTGCCCTGCCTTCCCCCTCCAAAAAGCAAAACAAAACAAAACAAGAAAATCGTGAATGGGGTCACAGAGTCAGACCCAAATGAACAACAATAGCACAACTGGGTTGTTAAACAAATCCCAATGAAACCATAATAAATAACTTTTGTTCAGGGTTCTTTATGTCAACGGAAAATCAATGAATTCTAGGATTACTTAATATTCACTCATAATCAAAACCAAAAGCAAATCCCCTATGTGCTATGGGCTTTCTGTCTCTGTCTGTCTCTCCCTGTCACCTCTATTTTTCTTTTCTGTGTCTCTCTTCTCTTTCCTCTCTGTCTCTTTTTCTTTATCTGTCTCTGTCTCTGTCTCTCTCTTTCTCTCACTGTTCTGGATTCCCTCAGCAAAATGAAACCTTTGAGGAAATCTGCAGTTTAAGACACTTGGAAGGTGCCCCTGGAGCTCCCAAATGACAACCTGTTAGGTTACTCCACGTATCACAGTTAAGTAACTGGAAAAAACTTTGGCAGAAAAAGAAATCAAACTCCTCACTGAATTCAAACAAGGAATGCCAGGTTCACCTATGTGTGAAACACTTTTCACACAAATTACACTATAGACCTTTCACACGGGATGATTTCTTCACTTCTGAGGAAGATCAGCAGGCTGGCATTTCCTCCATTCCCCTTCTTCCCTAGACCTCACAAAAAGCTTAGAATCTTTTCCACACACTAGAGTTGCAGGGTCCTTTCTGTACATGTGAGGAAACTGAGACTCAGAATGGGATTGTGTGATTTGCTCAAAGTAAGAAAGTTAACTCTAGTTAATGGCAGAGTGGAGATTACAACCTTGTACCAAAGTCATAGTCACTGGGTGTTTCATCCTATTCTTTGAATCTGACTGAACTGGAGAAGCCATTAGTAATTTTGCCTTGTGTTCTTCCCTCTCTGTGACCCCAGCAGTTTTCACGTCTGAACTTTTTAAGATCCTCTCTGAAAAGGGTAATTCAGGCTTTGCTTTTGTAGATGGCTAAGTGTTCTCTTATGCAACATTGAGCCATAATTCTAGAATTGGCAAAGGCTGTCTAGTCCAACCCCATTTTACAGAAGAGGAACTGGAGCCCCTGTGAAGTTAGGTGATTTAATGGCCAAACAGGTGGAACTGGAACCCAGCTCATATGACCCCAAATCAGCAACAGTCTCAGGTTAATGGATTTATTTATTAAACCACTCTAAGCTCTAACAACCCCTCCATTTTAAGAAAAGAAGAAAAAGGGTGGGGCACAGTAAGATCATGTTTTAGTGGTGTTTAAATGAGCAAATTTCACATCTGGAAATGTACCAGGACACTCCATCTCTCAGCTCCTGGCATTTTCTCTGGCTGCAGCTCAAACCTGGAACACTCTCCCTCCTCCTCTCTGACCGCTGACATCCCTGGCTTCCCTTAAGTCCCAACTAAAATCCCACTTTTTGCAGGAAGCCTTCCCCAACCCCTTTTAATTTGAGTTCCTTTATAAATTATTTCCGATTTATCCTTCTATCGCTTGCTTCGTATGTACTTGTCTGCATGATGTTGTTTTCCCCATTAGACTGTAAGTTCCTTGAGGGCAGCCACTGTCTTTTGTCTCTTTTTGTGTCCCTAGTGCACAGTGCTCGGCACACAGTGGACTTGTAATGCATGTTTACTGATTAATGGATTGGATGAGGATTCAGGATGTAAATCTTGCTTATGGCAACTTCAGGGCCTAGTTCTCGTGTCACGGGTGAATTACAGACCCTGATTTTGACTGTTATAGACAGAATTGGTGTGACTCTCCAATACTCTTTTTTTTCTCCCCCATTTCTGTTTCTTCAGTTTCCCAAATGGTTCTGCCTTCATTACAGAATTCCTGTTATTACCAAACCTGCTAAGTGTATTTTGAATGCTATGGATAATTCACTTACCTTGGCAGCATACTCTCCATGGATGTACGCATTGATAATGAGGTTGACACATGCATTGCCAGAGCTGGCTCAGTGTTTGGGAGGCTCTGAAGAATATGGGAAAGAAGAGGTGTTAGACTGTCTACCAAACTGAAGGTCTGCAGAGCCGTGGTGCTGACCTCATTGTTGCATGCCTGAGAAACCTGGACAGTCTACCAGTGCAATGTCAGGAAACTGAATCGCTTCCATTTAAATTGTCTTAGGAAGATTCTGAAGATCCCCTGGCAAGATAAGATACCAGACACTAAGGTCCTTGCTCGAACTAAACTGCCAAGCATTCAAACTCAACTGCAAAGAGCGCAACTCCGATGGGCTGGCCATGGTTTAAATGCCAAAAGTATGTTTTCCTAAAAGACCATTTTACAGAGAGTTTACACAAGGCAAGCACTCACATGGAAGTCAGAAGAAGTGATACAGGGACACTCTTAAAGTTTTTCTGAAGAACTTTGGAATCGTGCATGACATGGGAGACACTGGCAAAGGACTGCCCAGCATGGTGTGCCTGTGTCAAAGAACGCACTGTGCTCTATAAGCAAAGCAGAACTGAAGTAAATCAAAGGAAACATGAGATGCACAAATTTAGAGACATCTCCACTCCAAGTGTTCATGTGTGACTATTCGTGCCCAACCTAGGGTACAGCCTTTCAAGCTCATGTTGGTCTGATCAGTCACAGTTGGACACACTGTACCTTGACCCAATATAATGTCTTCACTTTGGTCTTCTTTGATCCCAAAGGACAACGACTAACCAGTTATGTGGGATAGGCCAAATTAAGTGATTCTGATATGCTCAGCCCTCACCACATATTCTGCAACTGCTGAGCTTGCAGCATTAAAATATGTAATGTGTCTAATGGGGGAAAATCTGCCCAGTTATTCCCTACACTCCCCGTACACCCCCCCCCTTCACCCATCATCATCCAAGGCTGAGCAGCCAGTGTTTACTCGACTGACTTGCTAGAGTGTTCCTCCTCAAGATTTCCTACCACATGAGTGAATATCCTATGATGGAGATGCACAATACTTGAAAAGACTGAATTGGCATTTCCATAGCCTTCAGAACTATCAGAAATCAGCCCCACAGTTGTAGGTTGTGCTGACCTTATTACCACTCCCCCTTGCAATCCAACCAATTCAAAGCAAACTGCAGCTCCAGGAATAGGAAAATTAGAATCTGGGATAAATACAGTTCTTTCATCTGAGGACTCTCAGAGAAACTGTTGTCCCAAAAGCAAGAACACCCAATCTTAAAACTCTGTGGGAGAGGGGTGGTCAGGTGGTGCAGTGAGTAGGAGCGCCAGCCCCAGAGTCGGGAGACCCGGGATTGGTTCCAGCCTCAGATACTTAACACCCACACAAAACAACTGGACGTGTAACCTTGAGCAAGTTACTTAACCCCAATTGCTTTAAAAAAAATCTCCATGGGAGAAATAGCCTTTCATTTCTGTTGTTTCATTAAAAACTCATCCTTGTAATGGCAGATTTCCAATGCTATGTAATGCTTATATCACATGCATGCATACATACATACATACATATATACACATTGATGTATGCATGTAAAACCTCACCTATAAGATGTCCTGGCTGTGTGATCCTGGGCAAGTCAGCTATCTTCTTTCATTCTCTAAATTCATAAGGTGCAGAGAGGCAGTGACCAGCATTACTAGAGGAAGCTTCTTTAGCTGGGAGTTCCCTCTGTCAATGAAATCACAGGTGTAATGACTTCCAGTTAAGATGGCAAGATGTTAGGATATAGCAGGGGTGGGGAACCTTCTAGGTCCTTGGGTGACCTTTTGATGGAGTCCAAGTTTTATAGAAAAAATATTAAGGGGATTTGTTCTGTGAAGTTGGGATTTAGTCAAAGGGCTGTACTTGAGGACCCAGAGGGCCACTTGTGGCCTCAAGGTCACAGGTTCCCCACCCGTGAAGTGTTGGGGAACCCAGATTCCCCAGAGACATCCCAGTGAAGTTCTAAAAAATGCATCAGAAGAACAATTATCAAAGAAAACCAGAGTCATGATTATAAGCTCTTCCATCCAGTCCAGGACTGCACAAGAAGACTAATAAAAACTTGTGGAGGGTCTAAGCAGGGATAAACAAAAGGTTCAATGCTCAAACATCCTGAATCTGTAGCAAGAGCCAGGACCAAACTAGCACCCAGCACAAGACTCAAGCAGTCCAGGTCCAAGAAAAGTTCAGGACAGGACCTGGGAAACGAAGCACCTAGGATCTTACTGGGGTACTGCTAACAACACAATCAATAATACCTTACTGAGTAGCTATCTAGGTAAACAGAGAGAGTACTGGGTGAAGGTCAGGAGGACCTGCCTTCAAATCCAGGAATTTACTATCTGTGTGATTGATTGAACAAAGATTCAAGATTTAAATCTTACTTATGGCAACTGCAGTGCCTATTTCTTGTCTTATGGGTGAATTTCATTCTCTGACTTTGTCTACTATCATAGAAAGAATTAGTGTGCCCCCCACTCTTCTTTTTTTGCCCTATTTCTGTTTCTCCCCTGAACAAGTTATTAACGTCTCCTTTCTTCCTCATTGGGTCCTATCAGAGTCATAAGGAATAGAGCATTGGCTCCTATTTAAGGGGGAGAAGGGAAAGGGGCAGAGACAAAACCTAAAATGAATCACTGGGAGACTGAGTGAAAACTAGAAATTCTAGAGGAAGGGAAATGTCTAATCTTAACTAGAGCATCCATGATCAAGCAGGGTCTGTTTTCACCATCCAAGAGGATGGAAAGGAACAGAGGCTTACCCAAGCACAAACTCTAATCCAGAGTTTTTGATAAAATTCAACAGTCATTTCTGTTAAAAATCAAACATTAAAATGAATAGGAATAAATGAATTGTTCCTTAATATGGTTAAATAATATCTAACCCAAACAAGAGCTAACATTGGATATAAGGGTGATAGGATAGAGGTTTTTTTCAGCATATTCAGGGCTATAAATTGGTCCAGCCATTTTTGAAAGTTATTTGGAACTATACATTCAAATTCACTAAATACCATTTGACCCATTAAAATTCACTAAATACCGTAGGACCACTAGACCTATATCCCCAAAGAGACCAAAGAAAGAAGAAAAACACCTATGTGTACAAAAATACTTATAGTAGCTCTTTTTCTCCTTATAACAACAAACTGGAAATTAGAAGGGGCTCTACTGGGGAATGACTAGACAAATTATGTTATATAGATGTAATGGAATATTATTATATTGTAAGAAATCACAAAAAAAGATGATTTCAGAGAAAGCTAGAAGCACTTATATGAGCTAATGAAGAGTGAACTGAACAGAAATAGTATACAGTAATAATAACTCCTTAAGAAAAAAAAAAAGACATTGAAAGATTTAAAAACTCCAGTCAAGGCAATGACCAATCACAATTCTAATGGACCAATGATGAAACATGCTACCTACCTCCTCACAGAGAAGATTCACAGTACAGAATGAAACATGCATTTTCAGATACAGCTGGTGAGGGAATTTGTTTTCCTTGACTATGCATCATGTATAATCCTCTCTCTTTTAATTGTGCTTTGTATAAGGAAATGTTTGGGGCAGGAGTGTTAAGTTCAGAATAATTCTTTTGTAAAAAATCACATGTCAATTCCCTGTTCTTATCCCTATATGTAGATATGAGAGGCAACATGGCATAGCAGACAGAGACTTGGCCTGAGACCCAAGCCCAAGCCCTACCTCTGACACATATTGATTGTGTGACTCAGATCAAGTCACTTAACATCAAAATACCTCAGGCAATTATTTAAAAATCTAAGAGCAGGTCGATGTGTTGTGTTTTTTTTTTTTTTTTAGGCAATGGGGTTAAGTGACTTACCCAGGGTCACACAGCTAGTATGTATCTGAGGTCATGTTTGAACTCAGGTCCTCCTGACTCTAGGGCTGTGCTCTACCTACTGGATTACCTAGCTGTCCCAGAGCAGGTCTTGATCTACATTGGTAGAGGGAATTTCCTTACTAGTAGCTCCTTATAATATATGAAATCACAGGTCTCATCCTATATCTATCTGTCTATCTAGCCATCTACCTATCAATAGATAAATGGATAGATAGATATCTCTCTCCCTCTTTCACACACAAACACATACACAAACTCTTTCAAATCACAACATGAAATGCCCCCTCTCATATTCAGTGCAATTCACTCTATTAGTAATTGTCCTTCTCTCTTTTCCATAGATAGAGATATAGATAGATATTCAGGGATACACACACACGTGTATGTATCTATGTATAGATACAATACATACCTAGACATATGTGTGTATCTGTACATATATGTGTTGTGTGTGTATGCACACACATTTTTTTCAGATACCTAATAAATGCTTTGGGGATTTGAAGGTGAATCTTTTCAATACTTTTGATATCAGAAACCTAAGTAAGAGCTATGGAACTGGGACACTGGGAATCTCATCACTCATTTAAACAATATGACTATGATTTGGAGTATGCACATTTTTCAGAGGTCCTCACCAATTTTTTTAATTTCAAAAGATTTTCTGACTTAACAGTCACATATGTATTTTGTTTCTTGAGGCAATGATCAGTGACAGCCCATATATAGATTCATTCCTGGTTCACCTCAAATTTTATCAGATATATAGCACACTCCAGAATTCTTCACGACTATTGAATCCTGAGCTGTAGGTCTGGACTTGAACATAGGTTGAGTAGACAGTCATCACACATATGGACAGTGATGACAGCAGTATGTAGGTTGGTAGTCACAAAATGTACCTTTCTCACTTCCTAGATGATGCATGAAATTCCACTCTGAAAACTTTGATACCTGTCAAAATGTAACTGCCCATGGGAGGGATAATACACAAATTGTTACATACATGTTGTATATATGTCATTTACATTTCAGTGTGAATCATAAGTTCATTCTTTCTTGAAAGCAGATGTTAATAGAGAAGAAAAATAAGAGTACTTTTTTCTGATGGAACAAGAAGATATGTAATTGGGAAGGTATAAGCAACAAAAACAAATTTTAAAATTTTGATTAGGATTGGCCCTTATATGCTCTTTAACTAGGACCAATGAAATTGACTAGTCAAAAACTAGGTTCCAAGTTTTTTTTTTCCTTGATCTGGTGTGGGTGTGGATGGCAGTATTTATTGTCTTCTCTGACAAGAAACACACTAAGGGACTGGCTAATCCTAGAGTTGGGAGTATGACTAGATTTCTAGGGGATGTTCCAACCAAGGTGTATGAAGTGACAAAATTTTTGCCCGAGGTTTTCCACTTGACAAGATGTAGTCTCTGATATCACAGGACAGTTGATATACTGTACTCAGCTCTTTCCTGGAATCCCCTTGTCTCTTGGGCATGAAGTCTGAAACCAGATTGGGTCATACAAAGGCTCTGTAAGGTCAGCTTTCTGTTTATCACAGTGGCACCAAGGGAAGCATACTACAAGTTAAGAACAAAAGGAGGTTTTTTTGTGTTGACTTCTGAGAAAGCCAGAACAGAATTCTCTCTCTCTCTCTCTCTCTCTCTCTCTCTCTCTTTTTCTAATCCGCAAAATAACCTTGGATTAGGTGTTCTCCCCCCCCCCCGTCTCCTCAGTTTGCAAATTGACCTCTGTGTTGCTATCCACATGATCAAAACCTTTCTGTTTTTTGCCACTAAAAAGTAACATTCACAACATATGGAATTCTAGAACTGGAAGTCCCATAGAGAACACCTAATCCAATCTTATTTTGCAGATTAAGAAATCAAGAGCCCAAAAGGTGAAGTCACCTATTTAAGGTCACACAGGGACAAAGCATGGAAACATACCCACACCCAGACATATAAACAAATGGTTGCATACATGTTCTTTCAAACCTAAACATGAAACATCCCTTCTCTTATTCAGTTAAATTCAGTTCATTAGTCACTGGCCTTCTCTCTATTCCTCATGATTCTCCATCTTCTATCTTTGTATTAGGCTATCCCTGATGACTAGAATGTACTTCCACTGTCTTCTCACCTCTGCCTCACAGAATCCTTCTCTTCCTTCTAAACACTGCTCAGGCATCATGTTCTATGTATACACATATAGGTGTATATATGTATGTATCTGCATATGTGACATATGCATATGCAGTATGTATAATATACATGCATATGTGTGTTTGTATACATGCAAATTTCAGTTTGCATTCAGTCACCTCTCTCTCAGGGGAAAGGGGAAATAGTGTGTTTCATTATGAGTCCTTGATCTGTGGTTGCTTCCACTGTGTTGATCAGAGTTCCTAAGTCTTTCAAAGATAGCAAACATACTTTGCCCAAGACTAGACCAACCAGTGAGACTACAACTACCGCACTTCAAGGGACACTTCTATATACATGTCAACCTAGTCTTGCCAGCAGGCTCCCGAAAGTCCCTCAGCCCACAGCAGCTTTAGCGGGCTGACTTTTTCCCAAGGCCTTCCCATATTTCCTCATGTCATCATGGTGCTTTTCAAGAATGGAAAGCCTATGTAAGTATCCTGCCTACACGGTGAGATGTAGCCTGTAATGTTACTTACAAAAGCACCTAATTTGCTGATATCAGATTTCTTATGTGTCTATTTCATTTTGGGTCCTGGGTATGTTATTGCTGTTGTTTGTCTATCACGTTCAAAGAAAACCAATGACATCATGGGTGATGCCTTGATTGGATTTAAGTGAGGCAAAGTTACACACTCATCATCCTCACTCTCTCTTTCAGAGTCATCAAAGTTCAGTGGCAGGACAAAAATCAAGATGATTTGCATTGACTTGGGATGCAGTGGATGATCTTGGCAACTTCAATGTCTGACCAAGCTCTAAGGACTCCATAGTACCTGCCTCAACTGCCTTCATGGCCATTGGAACAAATTGCTCTTATCCCCCAATTCTGCCAGGAGAATTCTTCAAATGCTTGGGGTAAATATCCCCCTAACTCACCAATGGGTTTGAGGCCCATCAGCTTACACTCAACCTGGTTTACCCTATCTGCCAAGATGGTTTTACCAGGATGTGGATACTGCACATCCTACAGCTCCTTAGAGTCACAGGTGAGAGTTGGGTGCAAGGTGGGCACCAAAGGTGGATGAGCAGCCCTGAAAAGGGCTTGGCAAGCTTTCACACTGGAGGTGCTAGTCCTCCCTAAACACCCCATACACCCCCATACTACATAGCCTGGGCATGTAGACCACTATCAACTGATATGTTTAGAATAATCACACAAACATAGATACACATGAAAGCAATAGGAAATTCAGATCAACTGGCATTATGCACATACATATTTCAATGGATCTGGGATTTCATTGATGTGGGTATGTCTTTCCCTGGTACAGATTGAAACCCTTCCATGTGGTCTCATTTTGTGTGATTCTTGTCCATCTTCTTTCCTAAGAATGGAGCCTCCAGAAAGAATCTTTCCAACATCCTTGGAGTCTGGTTTTTACTGGTAGATCCTTGAAGCCATTTGTCACGGGCCACTACTACTTCCTGCAGTCTCGTGACCATGCCTCTGCTCTCTGACCATCACCCCTAGTGCCCCTTTTGCCTTATCTTGCCAACAACCAGACCACCAGTTATCATTACCTATAGTCTCCTAGCCATGACCCTGCTTAGATACCATCTATCCTTCTACTTTCCGATACTTCTTTATGTGGTTTCCCTCATTAGAAAGTAAGCTTCTTGAGGGCAGGGATTGTCTTGTTTTGTTTTAGTTGTCTCCTCAGCACTTAGCACAGTGACTGCCACATAGCAAGTGCTTAAGAAATTCTCTCTCCCATAGGGGGTGGCTAGGTGGCAGAGTGAATAGAGCACTGGCTCTGGAGTCAGGAGGACCTGAGTTCAAATGTGGCCTCAGACACTTACAAGCCATGTGACTTTGGACAAGTTACTTAACCCCAATGTCCTGCAAAAAAAAGAAAGAAAGAAATTCTTTCTCCCTCTCCTTCTTCTTCTGTCTCTCTCTCTCTCCCGCTTCTTTCACATACACACACATACACACTCAGGTACTTTGGTATGCTTCATACTTCTTGGGTAAGCATAAAGCAACTAGGAAAAATGACAGGACTAAATATTTTACTTCAAGGAAGTAAGTATAAACAGAGACAATTTTGCAGTAACCTATATAGAACTCATGCTATTTCGTTTCTGCCACAACCAAGTAAATTTTAATTATGTTCACAATTCAACCTATTCTCCTTCCTCTAAGAGAAGACAAAAGTTCCCAAAGAGCTCCATTGTATGTAGATTATAAGAAAGAATGAGGCGCTCCTTTAAAAAAAAAAGAAGAGGAAGAATTCAGGAGGGGGAAATGGGAAAAGGGCCTCAATATTAAAAAATAAAACCAGAAGAAAAAAGTCCCAAAGAAGAAGAGGGAAATCTTGATTTGCATTAGTAGGTCAATAGGTAGTATGACATAGAGGAGAAAGGTCACTAAATATTATAGCTAAATAATAGGCAAAAATTCTTCCTGGAGAAGAGAAAACTGGCCCCTGTGAAGAAAAAGCCAACATTTTTTCCTCCCAGAAATGATAATAGAGACCTTCAGGCATCTCTTGTCCAGTAAAGGTCAGAGGAAAAAGAGACAGGAAGTGGTTGCTGACACCTCCCTGCTGAGGGGTACTGAAGCAGCTGACAATAATATTGTGGGATAGGACAGAGAGCCTTTTGGTCTGACCCACAGACTCCAATGCACTTACCTTGTTTCCCCGATAATAAGACACTGTCTTATTAATTTTTTTGGACAGAAAAACACCAGAGGGCTTATTTTCAGGGGAGGGCTTATTTTAATGAACATTGACAGCAATTTTAATAAGCAGGTAAATGTGAACAAAAAAATGTACCTTTATTCAATAAGCAAATCACTGAGGAAGAACAGGATGATGCGCTCACTGCTGCAGCTCTGATTGGATGCAGCTCGGAGCGCGGCGTGCGTTTCACCCGGGGGGGTGGGGTGGGACAGTGCATACAGAGGGTACCGTAATGTATCGTGTAGCGCAGGGGATCACCTTCACTACAGTAGCAATCTCAATAGGGCTTATTTTCGGGGGAGGGCTTATTTTAGAGGAATCTTACACAGTAAGGGGAGGGCTTATTTTCGGGATAGGTCTTATTATCGGGGAAACACGGTACCACTAAGGACAGAGGAGATTTGGGCAAGAAACTGAAGACCTTAGGGTCACAGGTAGTGTTTCCAACATTGCCACTGATTGAAGGCATGGGCTCCAGAAGAGAAAAACATATCTGGAAAGTGAATAATTGGTTAAGAAGGTGGCACCTGAGAAGAGGATTTTGGTTTCTTAGTCAGCTTAAAATATAGGAATAACAAGCTCCTGGCTAGGGATGCAATTAACAGGAATTGCTAATAATGTCTTGGCTTGCCTAAATAGTAATTTCATCTTTCAAAAGGTGAAGGAGATAATGAGGGGAAACTGCACTGCTGAAATGATTCTCAGCACTGAGGAAAAACTGGTTACTGATATAAAAATGAAAGGAAATGATTATTCTGTCTTAGAATTTGTGATAGTGAAGGTTCATTTGGACAGTCTGACATGATTTTTGGAGAACAGATTTCAAAGCCTTCAAAAAAATTGCAGGTGAAATCCCAGGACCTAAAATTCTCTTAGAGAATTAAGCCCAGGAGCAATGGGTGTCTCAAAAGTGAAATTCTGAAGTCATAAAGAGAAAATATCTTAGTGAGGACAAAGATAAAGAGTTGTGTAAAGGTCTGAGTATTTATTGGCCAACTTGGATGTCAGAAAAGATAAATAGAAAAGAAGGCAACTAGTAGGGGCAATAGAAAATAAATACAATAGCATGACATAGATATCTAAGAGTGTCAGCAATGTTAAAACCCAGAATGAGCTGAGACTAGCAAGGAAATCTAATGTCTACAGATGTGGGTAATCCCTTCCCTTCCCTGCCCTGCCCACCCCTTCTCCAGAGGCAGCTAGTGGAGCAGTAGATAGAGCTATGGTCTTGAAATCAAAATGATACAGGTTCTAATTTGGCCTCAGACACTTTATAGCTATGTGACCTAAGGAAGTTATTTAACCAGTGTCTGCCTCAGTTTTCTCAACTGTAAAATGGGGGCAATGATAGCATCCACCTCTCAGGATTGTTGTAAGGATCAAATAAGAGAATATTTATAAAGTACTTCGTGCAATGATTGGTATGTAGTAGGCAGTTAATAAATGCTGCTCCCCTTCCAATGATGCAGATTGTAACCTAGCAACATCCACACCCATATTGCATGACTATTATCCATGTTCTCTCAAAAATCCTGCACCAGGAGTCCTTCCTGAGTTCAAATCCAGCCTCATACACTTATTTGCTCTGTGACCCTGGGCAAGTCACTTCACCCTTTTACCTCAGTTTCTTCATCTGTAAAATGTACTGGAGAAGGAAATGGCAAGCCACTCCAATATCTCTGCTGAGAAAACTCCAAGTGGGATCACAAAGAGTCAGAAACAACTGAACAGAATACTGAGAGTATTATAGGAATAAAGACTGAAACTTGTGATTTCATTACTGATCCATAGAAATATAGAGAACTTTTCAAGTGAGGAAAATCCTTCTTCCAGCTCAGGTGATCACCTTTTTGTAATTTGTAGTCTTGAAGAGTTTCTTAGAAAACTAAGTGACTTGCCTAAAGTAACATGGCCAGTATTTGGCAGAGGAAGGATTTGAACCCAGCTCTTCCTGGTTTTAAATAGCTATGCAATAGTATTATAGTAACATTGAGATTCATAGATTAAAAGTTTGAAGGGATTATAGAGGCCATTGTTGTCTGGTTTCCTGGTATAAATTATCCACAATGGTATCCATCCAATGTATAAGGGACCTTTCTCTTGGCCTTGAGTTACTATGAAGAGTGTCATAAGATCATAGCTTTAGAGCAGGAAGGCTACATAGTCCAATTGTCTCACTTTACATATGAAGATCAGAGAGCTTAAGTAATTTGCCCAAGGTCATACAGATAATGACAGAGGAAGAATTTGAAACTAGATCTTCTGATTGTCCATTGATTATCCTTCACACTCTCACCAGCCTAACTGGTCATTCATCTCACTGATGACATTTCTTATGCTGTTTCCATAATTTTTCTTTGGTTGTATGTTGCAGTCTATTCCTGGCCATCAGAGGTGTCAAACACAAGACCCACAGTCTGCATGCAGTCCGTGACACCCCCAAATGTATCCTAGATCAAATTAAAGTATGATTGGGGAATATTTTGCAAAATAATTAAAAACTCAATAGAATATAGATAATATTAATATGTGGTTTTTGAAGTTAATATGCTTATGTCTGGTTTAGTGGTCCCATTTCTATTAGAGTTTGACACCACTGTGCTTTGCATTGCCTATTATGTGATATTTAATTTTAATCCTTGGAAGACTGTGATATTCCATGACTTGTGGCCATGTAGCATTACTGGAAGAATATTGTTATTTAAAATCAGGAAAAGAAATTGAATACTTTCAAAAAATTACACAGAGCATTCAATGATTCTAAGATTTTCCCTGGTACAAAGAAGGAGTAATCCTAGTCTTCCCTGGAATAAAGATTACAAGGATTACTTCTTTGTTCCAGGGAAAAGCTCAGAATCATTGAAAGTTTGGTGTAATTTTTCAAAAGTATTCAATCTCTTTTCCTTCTTCTGTTTAATTCCAAGATCAACTCATGTTCAAGGTCTGTCCAAGATGTGTGTATTGATGGATTAGCTTTATGTGCTGTCTGTTCAGTTGGGACAATGGGCATTCTTCATCTACTTGGTTTTTCTTATGTGGTTAGTTAGAAGGGATCAATGGTGGGATCAATGGATGAAAGAGAGATGGTGGAGTTATTCAACTCATATCTTGCTGAATTTTCCCCCCACAAATAATAACAGACCTTGGATTGGAAAGGAAAGAAAAAATAGCTAATAGTTAGCTAATAGTTAAAACTGAAGAAAAGTAGAGCAATCATATAAAAAGCATCTACCTGCCCATTTTAAATCCAAGTCACCAGGCCCAGATGCATTGCATTTTATGGATCTGAAAGAACCGACAAATTTGATTCCTGAGCCACTGTCCTCAAGCTTGAGAGACAAGAGCAGAGATTACAAACTATGGGGTCAGGGAGCATGACTGATTCTTGACTGATTTTTAGAACACATTTATTTTTACTTTAAAAATAAAATATTGACAAATAAACCAATATTAAATAAAACATCTTATTAGTGAACATCTGGAAAAAAGTAGCGACTTCCCCTTATTTTGGAGGTCTTCAAGCAAACAGGGGTCTTGTTCAGGTGTGGGCTGGACTAGATGGGTGAACTCTTTCCAATTCAGGGATACTGTGATTCTGTGAGTTCTCGTCACTACCACAGTCATTTCACATTTTGTCAATATTTATATTGCTATAAACCGGCTGATAATAGCACTCTAATAAAAATTTATCTGTCTAGCCACTGGAGCAGTCCCTGATCACCTGGTAGAGCCTCGAGGCCTTATACAATTTTAGTCGGAAAGGGAAATGTCAAACAGAGGCTGAAAAACAGTTCTAGCTGCCAAGACTCTTTTTTACCTGGAGGAATAACAAAGGAATTCTGGTAAAGAGCCAGGATTTTTTCACAGTTTTTGCAAAAGCATCAAAAACAGCTAAAATGTATCAGTTTTCATGTGCTGTGGGAATCTTCCCCTCTCAGCTCTTGCAGTCACTGTCGTCATCCTGACAGGAAATCTGTGCTGATTACTTTATTGTGTTGTCCTCAATGTTTTGTCCTGCTGTATAGACAGGCGTTCTCATTGGGATAAGGCCTTCAGGAATCTCCAGACAATTAGTCAAGCTACCAGCCTGCTCCCTTTCAAACACAACAGCCAGAGGAAACTGAGATATTCATCTCCTTCCCAATGACAGGGAGCAAGAGACTGGCTCTATGTGATTAAGAATGTGCTTGGTTTTCCATCCGAGGAATCAGAGCAGCAAGGGGCAGGACTTGTCATCAAGGCTTGTGATATCTGTGCTCTTCTGGACAGCAAGACCTTCTTAACTTGGTTACCCCAAGTATGAACTGGGGATGACAGTTGAGATGGACTGAAGTTTGCCTTTGCATGGTCTAGGAAGAATGAGTCTGCAGAACAAATTTATACTGTGTGACTCCCTCCTGGCTAGACAGACCAGGTGCATTTGGAGAATTTTCTCTCTCTCTTGGCTCCTAGGTCTCACCCAGGAAAGCTGGAATGGTGTTTGCATGGTACCTTCAGTATATTGAGACTGACTACCTATTTGTAAACAATACTATATAATGAGGTTTTTTCTTAAAGAAAGCAATAATAACAAAACCAGAAATCAAGCCCTGAATGAGCAATCCTTAGTCCCAAAGAGGTATGAGGACCTTTCTTAAAAGGATTCTTCCCTGAAAGTCCTATCCTACATTACCTTTTCCCCTCTCCCATTCCTTCTCTCTTTCCTTTGTCCTCTCCTTCCTCTTGCCCTCTGCCACACTTTGAGATGAGAACTACACCCTCACCTCTCCACAAAGCACACCTATAGTCAGATTCATCCTCTTCTCCCAGAATCACCATCGCTTTTTCCTTACAGGCTCCTTACCCGCTCTGCTTTCTCTTCTCCTCTCTTAGCTACCAGCCTCCCTATACAAATAACTCAGAGTGAATTCACTTCATTTTCCCCACTTACTCAAATGACAAAGGGAGGGGTGAAGGCAAATATCCCTGTATTCATATTTAGGGGACATGTTTAACCTACTTGGAAGAACAAATTGTTTATAAAGATTTTAGCACATTGTTCACATGTAAATGGAGCCTGATAATCAAAAATGACTCATACCTACTCCTCATTATAAGCTGTCACAGTATGACCCGTACTGAGAAATACTTTAACTGGTTTCAGTAACTTCATGTTCTTTAAAGTAACAAAAAGAAGGTAATTATTTTAATCTAAGCTTTTAACTAATTTAGATTCACTTTCCCTCCACTTAGTGAGTCAATGAGTGGTTTTATTGTACAGTGAAATCCATCTGTAATGTTGCTGCTGGATGTCAGGACTGACTTAGCTTCACCTACCTTGGCTCCAGCCAAGTCCAGTGGTTCCCTAACCCCTCAACTTGTCCTTGCTTTCCCACTTCCATGCCTTTGCTTATACCCTTGCTAGGGAAGTCATACTGATTTTTCAGTGTCCTATTTAAGTAAGATCTTCACCTCCCACTACCCCCCCCAACCCCCCACTAAGTTTGTACAATGCTTTGTGTCTTCTGTACTTCTCACTTCTCCCTCAGTCCTGTAGTTCTTTGTATCAAACCCCATCAATAGATTATAAACCTAGGGACTGCTTTATGTAATTTTACTGCCTTCCCCACTGACTAGCGCTATGCTCTGCATATGGAAATTGAGAGTAGAAATCATTGAAGGTTAACCTATCTTGCTCCCCCACCGAGAAGTCCTCTCTCTCTCTCTCTCTCTCTCTCTCTCTCTCTCTCTCTCTCTCT
>NW_027185887.1:8060368-8071797 GCF_028583685.1 Petaurus breviceps papuanus
CTCTCTCTCTCTCTCTCTCTCTCTCTCTCTCTCTCTCTCTCTCTGTCTCTCTGTCTCTCTCTGTGTGTGAGGGTGTTTCTGTCTCTGTGTCTGTATTTCTGTCTCTCTGTCTGTCCTCTGTCTCTGTTTCTGTCTGTCTGTCTTTCATAGTTTTAGAGCCTGGAAAAGACCTCAGAAGTTATCCAGCTCAGCCCTCCTCTGGACCCTTAGAGAGGCTATACCTCTTATATACTCCTACTACAAGCTCTCCTAATAGATTGGAAGCTCCTTGAGGGCTGTGTTTTATTTCTGTTTCTGTCCTTTTCCAGGGCCAGAGCACAGCACCTTGCAAATAGTAAGTACATAGTATATGTTTTGTGGACAAAGAGAAATTCTGTGTCCTTTGAATTGAACAGATAAACTTCAGTTTTACAAACATTCATCAGAATACACATGGAATACAAAGCATGATCAAGGAGTTTATATGTGATGTGATATGTGATTGGCTAAGATGTGCATGCAAAAACACAGAAATAAGGAGAATACAGACCTGAAAAAAATAAGGTCCAAAGTGCTATGCTGGGTCTGAGAATGGAATAATGATAACTGACATTTCTGTAGCACTTTAGAGCTTGTCCATCACTTTATACAAATTATCTCATTTTATTCTTACAACAGCCCTATGGGGTAGGTACTATAGTATACAGAAAACAGTTTTTAGAGTTCTCAGAATTCTGACATTCATGGGCAAGTCACTTAACCTTTCAGGGTATTGATTTTCTCATCTGTAAAATAGGATTAATATTTAAAATTAATATTTATATTAAGAATTAAAATAGTCAAGCAATCAGACTTTATTCTGAACCTAAAAAGCAAACCCACAGATTTTCAGTATTTGGTGGGTGTGGGGGATGGAGCCTTCTCAGAAACTGGGAGAGTGGTCAGCTTTTGCTCCCCATCAAGGCAAGTGGTACAGTGGATAGAGTGCCTGGATAGGAGTCAAGAAGACTCCTCTTCCTGAGTTCAAATCTGCCCTCAAACACTTACTAGCTGTTTACTTGTGACCCAAGGTAAGTCACTTAAATCTGTTTGCCTCAGTTTCCTCATCTGCAAAATGAGAAGGAAATGACAAACCTCTCCAGTATCTTTGCAAAGAAAACCCCAGATAGGCTCATGAAGAGTTGGACATGACAACAACAAAGCCCCAACTAATCTCTTAACTCTTCTCCTTTTCTTTCTTCTCCTTTTCTCCTGGCCCCTTTTCCTTTTTTTCCTCCTTCCCTTCCAATCATCCCTTCTCTGATTGGAGAGGGGTAATTAAGGTTTCAGAGGTAACTCTTAATGCTATATACATAAGATATTATGTGGGCACACACATTTTACAGACCATCAGAACTGGAAAGGGAGATATTTTTCACAGCCTAATAGGGATTTAGATAGCACTCAGAATTGTTTTAGGAGTGAACTCCAGCAGTTGAGACCAGTCCAAAGGTGAAGTGATTTGCCCAAGGTCACGTGTGATTTCCATGTCCACTATATATCCCTTCCCACTATAAAACAAGTCCATCCCATCAACCACACTTAACTATTATTTTCCACAACTGGAGACCTTAACCCTCATCCCCAAAGTACCTCCAGGTGCCAATTCTGTTATTAGCCCTAGAAACTCAGGCTAAAAGAAGGGATATGTACATAAATAAAACAAATATGAAAGAGAAAATGAAGGATAGGTAGGAACTTGGGTGACTACAGAACACTTAGGTAGAACTAAGGAAAAGTTCCTAGGGCCTGCTGCACCTTGGGATTGTCCCTAAAATGAGGGGAAAGTCTAGGGCCTCAATTCCATTCCATTCCAGGTTCCCCTTTAGGCACACCTGGCCAACCCTGATGGGGCCCAGAGGAAAGAGCTGCTCCCCACAGTAGCAGAGGGGAGCCAGCAGCTGGATGGGCTCTTAGGCAGGAAACTCATCAATCAAGAACCCCAACCCCTGATCTGTTCTGCTCAGTGTGACAGGCACGCCATGGCACTTTTACACCCCTTTAGGGGACCACACTGCATGTTAATCTCAATTAGCAGATGCTGCAAAGGTCCCTCCCCCCACCTAGGGGGAAACCCACCTGCTTTGTAAAACATTCCAGATCTTCCCCAACTCTGGCACCAGGTGGGAGTTTCCTTCCCAGTGCCTAATGCCTTAGGCTATTAAATCAGAAGAGGGAAGGTGGGAGGAGAAAAGAGAGGAGGAAGGGAAGCTAGAGGAAAAGGAAAAGAAGACACAGGAGGAAAGGAGAAAAAAGAAAAGGAGAAGGGTTAAGAAAAGATTAGTTGGGGCTTTGTTGTTGTGCAGTCATGTCATGAGCTCATTTGGGGTTTTCTTGGAAAAGATACTGGAGTGCCTTGACATTTCTTTCTCATTTTATAGATGAGAAAACTGAGGCAAACAGGTTTAAGTGACTCACCTAGGGTTACACAGCTAGTAAGTGTCTGAGGCCAGATTTGAGAGGAGTCTTCCTGACTCGTGTTTGGGCGCTCTATCCCCTGCACCACATAGCTACCCAAGAGTTGGAGGGGAGGGGACGGTTGGGGTTGGTGCAAGCCTTGTCTGTCCTGAATTTGGTTCAGAAATCTCAAAGCAGAACTCGATGTCCTCAAGGGTACAGTGGGTGTGAAATCTTCCTAAGCGGAAAGTTTCTCATGATTTATGGTAGTTTCTTATAGAGGATGAATATCCTAAGGCTGTCTCTTACTTCTCTTTTTAATCCTTCCCCCTTTCTTTCTCTCCCTCCTTCACCTTTTTCTCGCTTCCCTCCCTTTTTTCCTCTACTTCCAGAGGCCACACTCCCCCTATCCTCCATTTAGTGCTCAAAGTTTCAACTTTTAAAGCCCTGTATAATCTGGGTCCAACACGCCTTTCTGGTCTTATCTCTCATTGTTCCCATTCTTGTACTCCCCAATCCTGCCAAGCTGGACTACAGGCAAGCCCCACCTAACACCACTAATTGACTTGATGAAAACTGCATCAGGCAGAACAACATTACCGGGGAAGGGAGCTCCACAGAAAAACACACCTTCAGCTGGCTAATGTTCAGAGGAGTTATCACAGCTGGGGAGCAAGACCTTGCAGGGAGTCACTGCACCAACATCCCTACATCCACAGCTTGGGCCATCCATCCCCTGTCCAGTTTCATGCAGTTTAGGTGGGGCAAGCAATAGCATATTAATGATGGTATTGAGAAATGTCATTGGTCTGGGCAACATCTACACTAGCTTCAACACATCCCGTGCTTTCCTATCTGGATGATTTTGTTCACACCCATCCCTACACCTGGAATGTCATCCCTTCCCAACTTAACCAGCTGAAATCCAACCCATCCTCCAAAGCCCAATTCAACTGCTACCTTCTCTGAGAAGTATTTTTTGATCCTGCCAGTTAGCAGTGACCTCTCCCTCCTTGGAACTCACAGGTGGCCCTGTTTATACTACCTTACTTATTCACATAACAGATTCTCCTTTGTATTATGTTTATTTGCATATATGCCTTCACTCCCTTACTAGATTGCAGTGGCTGAGGCAGGCCTTTTCTCATCTTTTTTTTATCTCTCTCGGTCCCTAGGGCAAGGCCTCGTATGTAGGTATTGCTCAGTAAAAATGGTTATTGAATGAATATTGTTGGATGAATAATTCAACTATTTAGCTAAACTCTGGAGACCCTGAGTTTGCCCTCTGCTTGTCCTTATCTGTTTGGGGGCTGTCTGTGGGCAGTCAGTCAATCAATAAACATTTATTAAATGTCTCCTGCGTGTGGTCGTGTGCTAAGTAGAAAGAAAGGCAAAAGACAATCTCTGCTTCCAAGTAGCTCATGGTCTAATGGGGTTGTTGTTGCTTAGCCATTTTAGTTATATCTGATTCTTATTTGGGGTTTTCTTGGTTTGCCATTTCCTTCTCCAGCTAATCTTACAGGGTGAGAAACTAAGGCAAACAGGGTTAAGTGACTTGCCCAGGGTCACACAACTAATACTTGAGGCCAGATTTGAATTCATGAAGATGACTGTTCCTGATTTCAGGCCCAGTGCCCTATCTACTGTGCCACCTGGCCAGTGTCTAATGGGGAGACTAATGGGCAAATAAGCTATAAACAGGATAAATTGGAAATGTTGCTAACACAAGTCTTTTTAATAAATTCTAGTTGAAAGAGGGACTCTGTAGGGGCACAATTCTAGTTCTCTGCTGTCTTCTCCCCTTATTCCATGGACAGACTAAGTGTTTTCTGTCTGATTTCAGTTTCCTGATGGCTGTACATCCTGGCTGTGGGGCAGGCCATGTCCCATCTGTGCTTTTTCATCCGGGCATGCCAATTAATGACCGTTATTTCCTTCAACTATCATTCCTTTCATCAAGCTCACAGTTTCACCCCCTACCATCATTGCTATTTGTAATTGATTGCTCCTCTGTCCCCTGGAGATCTAAAAGTAGATTTATTTCACTCGCCACAGGGGTCAGAGCAAAGCAGAAGACTGAAGGGAAACTATCTGCATGCTCAGATCAAAAAGTACCTCCTGCCTGGAGGATTCTGGGCTTTTGGCTCAGTTCTCTGCCCGTTCTGGCCATGGAGACTCCCATGAACGATGGCTAGCCCCTGTTTATGTACTCTCTCTCATGCCAGAGCTGTAAGATCTGGAAAATAAAGCCCCCAAATCACAAATGTTCACTTCTGCCTGAATTGCCAGCTAGTTTAGTGCTCTGCTTATTTTCTACAGCTAGTTATCTCATGGGATCTTCATAATGACTGCTTAGAAGATGGATGGATGGGGCAATGCAGTACTTGGCTGAGGCAGAGTAGGCGCTTACTAAATGCTTTTTGGTTTGGATTGGATTTTGTTGATTTGTATAGTTGTCTTATCTCCTATACTAGAAAAAGTAAGCAGCGTGAGGGCAGGGAATCTGTCAGACTATATTCTTCTTCATTTTCCTCTTTTTTCACTTCACCCCCTCTCAAGGCAGCAGCAGTGTCTGACTTATCAATAGCTCAGGAAATAATTGTTATACAAATTAAAGAACTGACATTTTCATTCAAGAAAATTGAGGCTCAAAGATAACTCTTAAGTCAATTGCCCTAAATACTGGAGCTGAATTAGAACCCAGATCTGCTGATTCCTAGTCAAGTGTTCTTTCTGAAGGTATTAGAGGTAGGTATTATTCTGAAATTAGCTGCATAATTGCCTAATCCTTCCATATTGTGCACTGAAGCTCTTATAAAGCAGGAAGGAACAGACATAGTGCAGATGGGGAGATCTCTGAGAGGAATCCAATTCTTCAACAAGCTTAGGAGGTCCTCCCCCAATCTCCCTTCCCCCCATGATTCAGCTCTTTGCCTTCACTCTCCCTGGGACCTTTGGTAGGGGAGTCCTCACCCAGGCTATCTTTGGGCTACATATCATTGGGCTGCAAAGAAAGAGAAGAATCCAGCTGGCTGTGGGCAGTAATGAGGATGACCAAGGTGAGAATTTCAAAGGCAATGGGGACACCAATTCAGAACAATAGTCCTGGAGGAAGGTGATGATCTTAGAAAAACATGGATAGACTTGCACGAAATAGTGAATAGTGGAATGAGCAGAATCAAAGAATGTTGTATATAGTAGCAATATTGCTTTAAGAACAACTTTGAATGACTAAGTCATTTTAACTATAATAAATAACCCAAATTAACTACAAAGGACATAGGAAAGAAGACGCTTTCTGCATCCTGAGAAAGAACTGATAAATGTAAAGAATGGTTTTACATATATATATGTGTGTGTGTGTATACACACATATATGTGTATATGCAAATATACATATACACACATACATATATTTGCATCTAATGGTATCCATGGGGGGGTGAGGGAGAAAAAAAAAAGAGTTACACGATAACTTTATTATATATTTAAAATAGCAAGTTGTACATAATAGATTTGCAATTTCATATACAATCACCTTTTATTTTTCTATTCTACTATGTTATGGAAAAGCTTGTTTTATTTCTTAAGTTCAGAATAAATTAAATAAAATTTTTAAAATATTCAAAGGCAATGGGGAGAGGAGGCAAAAAGGTAAGAGAAGGGAAAAGGGAGATGCTGGGGAGGGGGTGGTTGTGAAGATTGTTTAATCATCTAGAGATAGGAGAAAGGATTCTAATGTAGTCTATAGAAGAACTGGACTGGAGACAGGAAGCCTGACACAATAAGTTTTGTGACCTTTAACAGGTCATTTTGCAGAAGTCAGAACTCAGTACAATGCCAGACATACAATAGGCGCTTAATAAATGTTTATTGACTATTTTGCCTTTCTGGGCCCCATTTTCTTTCTTGTGAGATGGTAAAGCTGGACATAATGTTTCTTGAGCTTTCTTCCAGATAGAATGGTGTGTATATTGCTAGGATTGTTTTCAGCCTTTGAAACATTTAATCCAATTTTGTCTTCTTTATGATTTATTGTTATTAGCTGCTTTTAAGGAGAAATGTACCAATTTGGACATTTCCCCCCCTTTTTGCTTACCTTCTTGAGAGACTTTCTTCTCCACAGTTATATCCCAACTGCATTTACTAGTTATGCTCTGTCTCTACCAGACACGTAGAGCCTCTAGGCTGCAGAAACCATTTGCCCAATGTATCCTTTTATAAGAAATCATATTGGTTGGTAAATTTATAAACAAAAAAAGGTCATTGGTACTAAAAAAGACCCATTGAAATTACCACTCAAGTGAAGAGTGTGGAGAGTGTTTAGGGTTCAATATTTTCCTTGGTGAAGCAGTCACCCAGGGGTTAGCACAAATGCTTGTGAAATCCTGCCAGGTCCCCATGTGTTCATGTGCCCCTGGGGTTGGGTTGCTTCCCCCTCCAAGGGCAGGGTCTGGAAACCACACACAGAAAGAGCAAGGCCAATCCTCCCTCCCCTGAGGGGATTATCTAAATACAAACAAACACTTGAGCTGTGTCTATACTTGTAACAAGAAGTGGAGATTTGAGCTAATAGTCAGAATAAAAGGATAAAAACCAAAAGGGCTTTTGCTCCCAATGTACAGAAGGCTCTCTCTGAAAGCTTCCAGATATTTGAGATGAAGGGGTAACAGGGGACCTGAATTAACCCGCTAAGTCCCAGCAGTTTCCACTTCAGTTTGTGATTGGGGAAAAAGTTTTGCTAAAGCTGCACAATCTACAAAGAAGTTGGGTTGTTTCTAAAGAGAGCCTCCACAATGGCGCCATGGTCCCTTTGGGAGCACTGAACAAAGTTCTCCATTGTCAAAGAGAGGGTCAATTACACTCAGGGCTCAGTGAGTGACCTTCGCTGCTTTTAAGAAATTAAAAGGTGCCAAATCCTAAGCAGAGTGGGCTAATACATGGCAGAAAGATTGTCAACAAGAGCTTAAGAAAACAACACTGTTATACAAAGCAGTCATTCACCAGAACATTCCTTCTTATCCCATTCATTGAAATTTTACTAGATTCACTATAGTCAGTGCCTAAACCTGTGTCCATAGTAGGTACTTCAAACATGTTCATTCATTCAAGCAATCATTTGTTAGGCTTGTAATAGTGACCAGACACTGTGCTACATTGCTGAGCATACAAAGACAAAAATAAAGCCATTTCTCCTCCAAAGAGGTTACATTCTTCTGGGGATTGTAGAAACTTAAATAATAAATGTATGCAAAGTAATTTCTGAGGAGAGGCCACAAATCTAATATAAAAGGCAATTTGTTTACCACAGAATGGAGTTGGGGGGGTAGGGCACTAACAGGGATGGGGTAGAGTCCTGAGATTTGAGAAAGGTGGAGCTAATCCTTGTGACACAACCTATGTGACCTTGGATAAGTCACAACCTCTCTGGGTTTAGGTTTCCTTATTTATAAAAATGAAGGGGTTGGATTAGTGTGCTTTGACGCCTCTTCTAGTTCTATATCTCTGATCCGAGGGGTGGGTATGAGGGTGCAGGGACTGGGAAGAGAACTGGGAAGGAAACTTTGTCCTAGACAGTAGAATCAGTGTCACAGGAATTGTGAAACAATATTAGTGTCCGTCTGAAGAGCAATCCTGGAACAAAGACATAGAGAGCTGGGGAGGGGAGAGCATCTACTATGTTAAGATACAAAAAAAGGGGAGGAAAGTCCCTGCTCTCAAGTAGCTCCCAGTGTAATGAGGTAGACTACATGCAAACAGCTATGTATAAATGAGACATTTACAGGATTAATTGGGGGTAATCTCAGAGGGAAGGTGCTAACAAGAACTGTGAGAAGATTCCTCTAGATTCAGAGGTTCCCAAAATATATGCCTGGTACTGGAATGTTGGTGGGGGTAGTAGCCTCAAGTGTAATCGGAGGGCATTGAATAAAAATAAGAGGGCAGTAGAAGCATAAGGAAAGAAAAGATGATAAAATTTTGTAAAAATGTTGATACATGTTTCATCTGTTGTGTAGCAGAGTTAAAGTCATAGTGATTACATTATTTTCCAAATAAACACACAAAATGCAAGTTATAACCAATCAGAGGTCAAGTCTGCCAACAGGTCTTAACAAGCAAGTGTTGGCCGTCAAGCGTGTCACTCATTGTGGGGAAGTCCAGCATGTATCAGCAGGAACATATTCATGTAATGACTATTTTGTGTCATCAAAATTTCAATGCAGGGAAACCTCCCCACAAATTTACAATTAATTATTAAATTTAAGATGTATCATTTAAAAAATATATATATATTTTTTGAAATGACACAAATTGCAAAAAAAAGAAACAAAAAAACCCCCCAGCTGTTAAGGGGTTAAAGAAAGCAGATATCCGGAGGGTTGCTGAGTAATTTCTTTTTAAAGGGGGTGGTAGGTCAAATAAATTTGGGAACTTCTGCTCTAGAAGATGATACTGAGATTTAAGGAAGTTAGGGAAGTTAGTAAGTAGAGATAAGGAGGGAGAGAGTTCCAGACCAAGGAGGGCTGCCTCTGAAAATATTCTGAGTTGGGAGATGGAGTTTTCTGTGAGGAACAGCATCCGTATCCTTGAATACATGAAGGTGTAAGAAGACTGGAAAGACAAGAACAGGCCAGGTTCGAAAGGGCTGCAAAAGCTAAACAGAAGATTTTATGCTTAATATTGGAAGTAATAGGAAGCCATTGGAGTAGACTGAATAGGGTGTGTGTCGGTATGATATTATCAGATTTGTGTTTTAGGACAGCTGGGCTGAGGGTGGAATGGAGGGGGGAGAGACCTGAGACAGGGAGACCAACCAGAAGGCTATTGAAATAGCCCTGGAGGAAGGGGATGAGGACCTGTACCAGACTGGTGGCAGGGTCAGAGGAGAGAGGTGAGTGTAGATGATGAGCAGTCAGAAAAGAGGTGAGGAGATTAGGATATACAGGATACCTGTGGACTGGGCTGATTCTAGAAGATGTGTTTGAGATACTTACCCTCCATTGACCAGCCAGGTCAGTTCTACCCCAAGGCTCTCTGCAGTGTTAGAATTACCTCCCCCAGGCTGGGTTGGGGGGTGGGGCTGGTCTCAGGCTATCTGTTTGACTATGAAAGTCACAGCTATGCCCAGCTGGCCAACAGATCTGAACCTTATGAGTTACTTAAACAGTGCAGGCCTGAGATGACTACAAATGCAAAATATCTATTCAGCAATCCACGAAGTTGTCTTTACTTTCAGAGGGAAGTCGTTCAGGCCCTCATTACCTCTTGCACAGACCACTGCGCTAGCCTTCTAATTCATTTCCCTGCCTGAAAACTGTCCTCACTCTAATCCAACCTCCACTCAACTGTCAAGGTAATTTTTCAAAATCCTAACGCTGCCCACATCAACCCCCCTATTCAACAAGCCCTAGTGACTCCTCTGATCCCTCCAGGATCAAATATAAAGTTTACATTTCTTTTTACATTTACATTTCTTTCTACCTTTCTAGCCTTCTTATATCTTACTTATCACCGCCCCCCCCCCCCCTCTGATCCCCTTTTATTGTCTTAATGGCAGTTCTGCCAACAGGACTCTTTCTCTCATCTCCATGCCTTCACATTGGCTGTCCCCCTTCACCTCCTCCTCTTAGTTTTCCTGCATTTCTTCAAAACTCAGCTTGCCTAAATTTACCTTCCTCAGCTGCAAATGCCTCCCTCTTTTAAATCACTTACATAAACTTAATAATTCTTGGACCAATCTAGATATCCACATATTGCTTCCCCATCAGAATGCATGGCTATTTGAAAACAGGAACTCTGTGTGTGTGTGTGTGTGTGTGTGTGTGAATGTGTGTGTGTTTGAAGGAATGTGCCTTTGTATCTCCTTTGGGTAGCACAGTATATGGCTCACAACAAGCATTTAATATATGCATGTTGACTTATTATAACGAACTATTTGAGGCATTTCATGTTTCTTGCATTTCTTTATTTTTCATTTTTGAATTGTTTTATTTTACAGTAATTTCTATGGTAGAAGAGACAAATAGCTATCCTCTAATAACTATGTTTATACATATAGTTAGAGGGAATTCTTTTATATGCACACTGAGGAGACCTTAGACATGAATCATACATAAGCTTGATTTTAGAGAGTCCACTGAAATTACTATGGGGCGCAGGGGTTGTGGTGGCAAAACCAAAGAATGAGAACCTAACACCCCTCTTTGGAATAAGGTCTCCTTGGGATGAATCTGGGCTCATGTGAGCCCAGATCCATCCCTTCTGGGGGCCCCCTGGTCCATAGGGTATACTTTGAATTGAAAATGATTATATTATGCCTAGATTTGATTAGAAAGAAGTATCATGCAATGTTCTCCAGTGGGGGGGAAGGGAGAGAGCTTATTAATGAGGGGGCAGGAGAGAGCTCCTGTGAAGCAATCTGAACCCAACAAAAACAATACCAAACCATCTCCCTCTTCCACCTCTTAGCAGAAATGACTATGCTTGTTGGGGGGACCACACCTCCTTTGCTTCCCCATTAGCTATGAAAAGATAAAGAAAAGTCCTCCAGCCCATAATTAATTAGGACTGATTGAGTGCCCCATCTTTGGCTGCAAAAAGCAGCAGTGTAGGATGAGATGGGGCACGTTGTCCCAGGGCTGACTGGTGGTGTTCTCAGGAAGAAGCTGATTGGCAGCTGGGAGAGGTTTGTAACAGAATCCTGCTGCTGCTTGCTTTGAAGATCTAATCTGAGAGATGCCGTTTGGGATCCTGAAACAGGATGCCCTGCTCCTGCAGCATAGAAGTCCATTGCAAGCAGCAGGAATTGAATCCAATTTAATAGAATTTTATGTAAACTTCACATTCTCATTAGATATATTAGATCTGTGCAGGAAAATCAGGAAATCAATTTATCTTGAATCCCCGAGAACCTGGGGAGGAAAATATCTAGTTTTGTTCAATTTGCAGAGAACTCTCATTGGTTTCCAGCTCTTCCTGATTCCAGTACCCCTCCCCTGCGCGCGCGCGCGCGC
>NW_027185887.1:8071807-8106487 GCF_028583685.1 Petaurus breviceps papuanus
CACACACACACACACACACACACACACACACACACACACACACACACACACACTCAATAAGGAAATCATTGCCTTTGGGCTGAAAAAGGCATTCACAGGTGTGAGGACTGGAAAGGTAGACTCATATAGGAGTTAAGGAATTAAAGGAGAGAAGCAAATTACCATCCAGTCAAATGGTCCAAGATACAAAGTTCATATTTACATTGGTTTGTCAACAATCCCTGAGACTAGGACATACATATTAGTAACTTCGCCTTGCAAAAGTGGAAACTGAGGCATAGAGTAATTAAGTGGCTTGATAAAAGTCACATAGATAGTAAATGGAAGAGGTCTTCTGATTTTAAATTCTGTGATTCTTTTTTTTTCTGATTTCTTTTCTATTATGAACTCAACAATTACCAACCAACACAGACATTCTAGTACACAAAGAACAAAAGAAAGGATTATGTAAGAAAATGCAAACTTCTGTTCAATATACTTTAGGATTTTTAAAACGTGTATATTAAATTTAATAAGGGAGTAACAAAATTTTTCCTGTTTTCTCCTGTCTTTTTCCAAACTTTTTGTTGCCTTCTGGATATTTTAAATTTTTCTCCTCCTGCTCCTGTTCCTCCTCCTTCTCCTCTTCTTTTTCTTCCTCTTCCTTTTTCTTCTCTTTCCATCAACTTATTCCCATCCCCATTAGAGGCCTGTCTTTGTAACAAATAAGTATGGTAGCACAAACCAAATAAACAAGGCAACATTTGAATCCAGTCATTTCCCTCATACTCTATGTTACCTTCCATCCTATACTGGAGACCATCAGCAATATTTGTCAAACCCCAGACGCATTCTTAATCCTGAATTAAAAGGTGAGAGCATCAAAGTAGTGATGTGTAAGAAATAGAAAACAGAGTCTTTGAATATGAGGAGCTCATCTGAGATATTCCATTAAAACCTTACATCTACAAAAAACACACATATTCAAAAAACTGTATGCAGCTGTATACATTTTATATGCTATATTTTATTTTTATTTGCATACTGTATATTTGTTTTATTTACATACTGTATATTATAAGCTGTATACAACTGTATACCAGCTGTATACAGAATGTTCTATCCTTGTACTGATGGGAATTCTGCCTTGAGGAAGTTCATAGTTCTGGCACAGAAATAGCACATACATAAAGATAACTGTAGCATATGAAAATACATGATATGTGCATTGAAGATGTATAAAATGAGAGCTCTGTGAGGTTTGGAGATAAGTGACATTATCCCTTCTCCCTTGGACAAGGGGGATCAAGGAAGGTTTGGTGAAGGAGATGGTACCCAGAATCTCTGCTCCACCAAGAGCCTCAGGCATGCTGCCTACTTCTCAATGGTGACAAATTGGCCCCATAGAGCCCTCCTTCCCCAACCTATAGGCTTGGATAATCTGTGAGTCATCAGTGATAGTCCTTACAGGTAGATGGAGGACCACTAGGCTTTACCATCTACTCAGCCACTATCTCCTATGTACTCCTGTGCACTGCAATCTGACCTGCCAATTCATCCTAAGGACTCCTGGGCTTTGCCATGTAACCCATGGCTTCAATTATAGGTTTTCCTGGCCTTCCCACCTTCCCTATAACTGAATCCTCCTGTAAGTGTTCTCTCTCCCAATTAGAGTGAGTTCCTTAATAGCAGGGATTGCCTTGCTTTTCTGTTTGTGTCATTAGGGCTCAGTAGAGTACTTGGCATGTAGTATGAACTCAATTAGTGTTTTTTCATTCATTCATCCATTTATTCATTCAGCTTTAAAGCAGGAGTAGGAATTTACTAAAGAGGATGAGGGAAAGCATTTCTGGCATAGGGATATATTAGGAAAAAATTACATATACACACAAAAAAGTATGTATATATATACACATACATATGTGATGATATATTATATATAAGTTATAGCATATAATCTTATTATAATACAATATATAATCTTATATTTAAGACGTATAAGAAAAGGCATGCAGAGAGAGAAGTTCAGGGCTATTTTGGGGATAGAAAAATCCAGTTTGATTAAAGTATGGAGTATGTGAATGAAGTAATATGAAATAAAACTAGAAATAGAATGTGGCAAAGTCATACTGATACAGTATATAATATCTAAGAATAAGCCTCAAAGAGTAATCAGTAATAGATGAGAAATATGATTTATGATCATCCCAATTCTTTGTTTTTATCCACTTCAAGCAAAATATAATTTGTTGTCACAATGAGCTCATGAATCATCACTCACCAAACATTTGCAAAGCCAAACTCATCTTCTTCACTCCTAACAGCTCCCAAATCAGTTCCCTATCCTCAACCCCACTCAATTGATGGCACTGTTAAGGAGGGTGATGGATAGCCTTTAGAAAATGATCAAAGGAGACATAAGATCTATTTTGATGAAAGTATGCTGCAAACTGCTTTACACAAGTGAAGAAATGTGTGAGAAATCTGGGAAGTAGGTCATAAATTTGGCATGGAGATATGTGTAGTCCCACCCTACCACACTCCTCTGGACTGGGGAAGAGTGAGGCTGATGACTTTGAGCAGCTTTGTCTCATTTTAATCCAATTCATGCGCAAGTCAAGACATCATCCTCTGTGATGTCATTGGTCCTCTTCAGGAATGAAAAACAACGATTTTATCACTCCCTCCAAAATCTCATCCTACAAGATCACATCACTGAAATTCACACCTCCTCAGGACTCCCTTTCCATGGGTGCCTTCTCTCCAGAAGAAAGGGCGGCGTGTGGACAGCGGAGTTCTCCTCCCAGATTTTCCATTTAAGGAGGGCTCCCAGGGCAGCCATCTCTTCATTTCCTACTTGACTGCACTGCTTTAGGCTTCGTCATACCTCGCCCTTCCCCCCAGCTTTTTTTTAACGTTGTCTTCCCCAATTAATCGGACCTCAGTGAGCGGACTGTCTTTTGCCTTTCTAGGTATCCCTGGCACACAGTGCCTGGCACAAAGCAGGTGCTAATAAATGTTCACTGACATTATGCATATAATAGTAATGGAATACTTCAACTAGCTGGGCATCTGGTAGAATATAGTCTCTGCCAAAAGTAAAACAGCTCGCAAATTCTTGAATCCCCTCAGTGATAATAAATATCATCCGACAAAAGGTAGAGAAATGAAAAAAAGGTACTACTATTTGGAACCTGAGTCTGACCAAAAGGAGCTGGTCACGGAAGTAGAAGAGATAAGAACCTTGGGAGGAAAGAACCAACGTAAAAGTCATGAGAGAGGAGAGGAAAACCTATCACACACCCTAAATCTGGAAAGATTTCAAAGAGTTCCCCTAAAATGCTCTAGAGAAAGTCATCTTGAGACAGATAGAAAGCTCTCAAGAATAAAGTTTTGAAGATGTAAATGCAAACAATTCCAGTGAAATGTTGTCTTGATAGAAAATAGGTGCTCTCTGAAGAGATTATTGGGCTGCATAGGAAACTTCTCACCTGACTTGGATTTATAAAAGATATATGGAGGATCAAAGGATAGCAGCCAGGGCTGGTTAATAAGGTCACACTAATTTCTGCTCCCAAACTCAATTTCTCAGTGAGATTTGCTTTAATTCATGTCATCTTTTCCATTCAGAGGCTCAGAAAATTCCTACTCAGATTAAATGGCATGAGTTCAAATCTGATTAGCGGTGACTGTCTTTATTTCATAATAATAATTATCATGTGAGAGGGCACTAGAACCCAAGGCTCATACACAATCTCTCCACCTATCTAGATAGGCAGAAGTTGCCTTCCCTTTGAGGTCTGCCATGATCCTCAAGCTCCCTAAACACCTGCAGGTCTAGGAGCAAACTCTCCAAACAGTGGGGTTCTCTACTAGCCATACTCCTTCTACATTAGATCACTCTACTTTGCCCATGTGCTTCCACACTCTCAGGTCACTAACTAAAAACCATCTCTCTTCCTCATAATTCAGGGTTTCCAACAACTTAGCCACAAATTTTGTCTATTTGGGTGATATTAAGGATAGGTCAGCCACCAAACTAGAGAAAAGAAAAAATACCCACCCATAAAACTTTTGCATCACAGAATTATGGAATTTGAGATTTGGAAGGGACCTCAGAAGCCATTTAATCCAATTATACCCTAAAGGAATATGTACTATAATATGTCCAAGTGGTTGTCTAGCCTGTACTTGAAGCCTTCCAATGAGGGGCAACCACTACTCCCTGAATTTCATTTCATCTTTCTTTGTTGGTTTTTTTGTTTGTTTTTTTAATTTTGTTTTTATGTATTTTTTTATTTTGTTGTTTTTTAATTTTTATTGACCTTTTAAAATTTCATCTTCACTTCAAATATATCCCTCCTCCCACCATGCACACTAGTAAACCATCCCTTATAAAAAAGAATAAAAATAAAGAGAAAAAAACTGTTCATCAAGACTAAGTGATGGGGCAGCTAAGTGGTGCAGTGAATAGAGCACCGGCCCTGGAGTCAGGAGGACCTGAGTTCAAATCTGGCCTCAGACACTTAACACAAAAACTAGCCAAGTGACCCTGGGCTTAACCCCAATTGCCCTCCAAAAAGCAAAACAAAACAAAATAAAAAAAATTACTAATCAATGACAGTATGTGGAATGTTTCACATCGAGTCCCCCACCCATGCAAGAAAGGGAAGGAGGGGCATTTCCTCATTTCTTCTCTGAGGCTACATCTGGTCATCATAATTAGCATTTGTAAGGGTTATGGGATTTAAAGATCTTCCATGCCCCGTTGGACTTGCTGACGTAGCAGGAAGGGGCGGAGCAAGAGGAAGCAGAAGAAAAACTAGAGTTCCTGAGGTGGCTGGCGGTGGTGGCGACGGCGGTGGTGGCAACGGCAGCAGCAGCAGCAGAGGCAGCGGCAGCACGAAGCCCTTTTTGAGTTAGCCAGAATTTCTGCTAAGGACTCCTGCTGAGGACTGCCAGGGGCCGGAGCTGCTGGGAGCGCGCTTCCCGGACGCTGGGTGGTTGCTGTGAGTGGGGAGAGGAGGACCTTTGCCTGAGGTAGCCTGTTCTGTTTCAAAGGCTTGAAAATGTGGGTGCTTTCTACTTTATCTACCTGTGCCAATGTCATAACTACTCTGATGGCTTTCACTTTCTGGTTTTGGGTCTCAGTCTTTTGGTATCTTAATAAATTTTCCAGCTTATTCCCCCATATGGCAAGCATGATGTATTTTGTGATGGATAATTATATCAGCATATCTGTAATCTCCATAGGCATTGTGAATATGGCATTGCTGATACAGCATTCAGTTTTGGTTTTCATTCTTTCTGTTCACATTATTTTAGTCATACAAATATATGGTTCCACAAACTTCACTCTGCATCAGTTCAGATAAGTCTTCCTGTGCTTCTCTGAATTCTTCATATTTTTTTATTTCTTATTATACAGCAATACTCTATTATATCCTTATATAATAATTCATTGGTCCATTCCCCAACTGATGAGCACACATTACTGTGAATAGTTTGGCATATACTTTATTTCTTTATTTTATCTTCCTGGAGTCAATGTCTAGCAATGGGATCTCTAGGCCAAAGGTTTAGTTTATGAATAGTTCCAAATTGCTTTCCAGAATAGTAACACCAACTCCGCCAAAGTGGAACAACACCAACCCACAAAGTTTGTCGATCTTTTTGCAGTCTCTTCTGGATTGACTACTTTCATCTTTTGTTATTATTGCAAATTTTTGGGCTGTAGAGTAAAACCAGTTATTTAAATGTGTACTTCTTTTATTATTAGTGATTTGGACGTGAAGCTATTCGTGAAGCTATTAATAGTCTGTGCATTAATTATCCTTGTAGAAACCATCCCATGCTGGCTCTTTACATTTATTACTTCCTTTTCTAAATGTTCTCTATCTCTTTAGTGATCAGTGTTAGAATTTTCCCCAAAATCAAAGTTAAGATAAAGAGTCAGGTCAAAGACATTAGTCAATAGTTTGTACTCAAGTCTGAAGTTAAGTTTACTGAGGTATAGTAGTCTGGCTCATGGATTTGTGGCAAAATGAAAGAATGTAGCTACTAATTTAGCTGAGCACCTCAAATTAGGATTATTCTCCCAGACCTACATTGTCTCTGGCTTTGGGCCTGCTTCTGATTTTACCAGTGTGAACACCAAGAGTTGTGATACAGGTCCTTGAAGAAAGTAGTTGCCCAAGGGTGAGACTTCCATTTTCCCCCATATACTGAAAAGCATCTTATTTCCACATATGGGCTATGATCTTTTTAATTTATTTTTTTAAATACTGTTTCCCCATATCTTGCCCAGGTTGAAAGTATGGGAGTTTCTCCTGAATTTGGTCCCACTTCGATCAGCACAGAAGTGGTGACATATTCCATTTCTGACCTGTACCAGTTTTCCCAGATCTGGGCAAGCTGATGTACCCCCTGACACACACACACACTCCTAGGATTTCAGTATGTATCAATATATTATATATCAATAGATATCAATATATCAATGCCAAACTTAGTATAGTGGCCACTGCAGCTCAGAATGTCTCAGCTCAAGAGATACACCAGGCTCAGCCTACCCTGTAGCTAGGATTGATCACATATGTATGCCCCCAGGCCCAAACAGCCATGAGCTTCCTATCAGTTTTGTTCTATTCCCTACTTCCAAGACCATGAGGTTTGTGAAGTAAAAGCCCAAACTCTTCTATAAATCTATAACTATCCTTGGACATGTATCTATGAAAGAGAAATTCTTATCTACCAACAGTCTCTGGGGAGGAGGAAATTTTTCAAATGGGCACTTTCTGTATTTATAGATGGGGACAGGCAGAGAAAAGATCCACCATTAAAATTCAGGGTAAATAATGAACTAGAAATCAGAGGCATTTTATTTTAATAAAATCAGAGAACAAAACTTTCCTCACCAGTTTCCTCTCATCCCAAGTTTTAGTAATCCTAACACACAATAATAATTAGCATTTGTATATATATATATGTATATATATATAATATATATATATGTATAGTACTTTAAGTTTTCCAAAGCATTTTGCAACTCATCTCATTTGACCATCACAACAACCCTAGAAGGGAGGTGCCATTATCATTCCCATTTCTGAGATGAAAAAATTGAAGCAAGGAGATTTGACTGACTTGCCCAGAATTACAGAGCTAATAAGTGCCTGGGGCTGAATTTGAACTCAGATCTTTTTCACTGAGTCTCACACTGTATCCATTGTGCCACCTCACTCAATAGATAGCTTATCTCAGAGTCAGAAAGACTTAGGTTCTATTCTTGCATATGACATTGCTAGTTGGGACCCTGGGCAAGTCATATAAAGTCTCAGTGCCTACAAGAATGTTTCTGAGATTATAAATTGGTTATGAGCCCAAGAAAAGTGAAATGAAGTGAATTGTCCAAGACCATCTAGCTAATGAATAGCAAAATCAAAGCAGTGTGTGGAATATAAAGAATACTGGACTGGAAGTCAGGAAACCTGGATTTGAATTCTGCCTCTGGTATAATTTTCTAGCTGCATGACCATGGGAGAATCATTTAATTTTACTAGGCTTTTCCTGGGTGTCTGGAAAATGGTGAATATTAATATTACCTACTGGGAGCCAAAATGGCAGAGTAAAAGCAAGGACTTGCTTGAGCTCCCGCTCCAACCACCTCTAATACCTATAAAAAATTACTCTAAACAAATGTTAGTGCTACAGAACCCACAAAATGACAGATAGAAACAAATCTCTTGCTGAAGGCAGCCAGGCAGGCCAACAGGAAGGCAGAGTGCAGTCCTGCATGACCTGTATCTGCCCAGACCCTCGATACCAGCCAGAATAGATTTCAGGGGACTGATTCACCTGCAGCTGTGGAGGTTTCCAGATTTTTCAACCTATAGATGCCAAAGAGAAAGTAAAAGGTCAGTGGGGAACTCTGTTGGAACTGGGTGAGAGAAGAGTGTGGTCTGGCCCCTATCCCTGGGGTGAAAGGTAGTGGTTGCAGTCTACCTCCTGAGTACCAGGAGTGTGTGACTACCTCCTGAGCTCCAGGCCTACAGATTGTAGGGGAACCAAGTGACTGTTCAGAGAGTAATTGCTCTTGCTTTGCCCTGCTTGGATTTGGGTGACAGTCTTGGGTGGTGGTCCTGAGGTGAGAAGTACTAGCTTTGCAGAGCTTGTTGAGACTGTGGAGAGGTAGTCATCCTCACAGTTCTGAGTTAGGTGCCTAGAAAAAGCTCTGATAACAGCTGTGCAGAATCCCAGAAATTTGGGACATAACACTCTCCACTCTGGAAGCAGAGTTGTACCATGGCAAAGAGCTCAAAAGTCAAGTAATTGTATGGCAAGATGAACAAAGGAAGAATAATCAAACTATAGAATTGTTTTTTGAGGACAAAGATGATCAAAACATAGAACCAGAAGAAGAGGACAAAGTCAAAATTCCTGCATCAAAAGCCTCCAAGAAAAATATGAATTGGTCACAGGCTATGGAGGAGTTCAAGAAGGATTTTGAAAAGTAAGTAAGAGAAGTAGAGGAAAAATTAGGAAGAGAAATAAGAATGATGCAAGAAAATCATGAAAAGCAAGTCAACAGCCTGCTGAAGGAGACCTCTCAAAATACTGAAGAAAATAATACCTTAAAAATAGACTAACTCAAATGGCAAGAGATGCCCAAAAAGCCAATGAGGAGAAGAATGCCTTAAAAAGCAGAATTTCCCAGATGGAAAAGGAATTTTAATATTACCTACTTCTTGGGGTTTTGTAAAAAAAGTACTTTTAAAATATTAAATTGCTATGTCAGTATAAATTATCATTTGAACTCAGGTCTCGTGAGTCCTAGTCTACAGCTCCTTCTACCATTTTATATGGACGTTAGAGTTTTTATGCAATCAAATTTTTCCCAATTATAATTATCAAATTATATCCATGTTTTGCTTATTTTTTGAATCCTGCAATACTTCAGACTGTGCTCCGACTAGTAGGAGCTCAGTAGTGTCTATTGGATCAGACTGAATTGAATTCACCTACCATTATAGTCAACTGAAGTAAGCAGAGAACAACGTTTGTTCACCACCAAGTTAGAGTTTTCCCATAAACAAAGCATGACCTGAATTTTAAGTCCAGCCACCATGTCTAATCTGCAGATAAGTTACAAAAGGTTCTTATGAGTTACCAAAGGTTTTTCTAGGGCCAAATAAGGAACAAATATCCTATGGAAAGTGTTGAAAGTACTGAAAAGAAGAAGGGATTTGAGAGTCAGAGCCAAAAGAGTAGTAAAAACCTATTTCCCAAGGCATAGATGAGGAGAATAGGGTCCAGGTAGTTAATTATTTGTATAAAGTCCCACAGATTATAAGCAAGAGAATTAGGATTCAAGCACAGGTCTGATTCTGAGGTCAGCACTCTGTCTACTATATTAGTCACAAACCTCAACAATGGCTTTTTCTTCCCAGGACTTGAGATAAGAACAATGAGAATACAAGTCAGAACTATCAACATTTTGCTTAGTTTCTTCCTAATAATACTAGCTAGTATTTATATAGGTTTGCAAAGTGCTTTGCATATGACATCTCATTTTGTCCTCACAAGAACCTTGCAGAAGCTATTATAATTAACCCTGCAGTAAACCAAATGTGGGAATTGGTGGCATGGTCACCCCATAATCTGGAAAATCCATGTTAGAGATAGTCCCTTCACCTTCATTTTTCTTTAGGAAATCATATAAGGACTTAGCCTTTTTCTTGAATGATGCCAGAGTCTATAGGAATGCCTTTTTAAAAAAAGTAACAGTCCCACAGTTCTGAGTTTCTAAACTTTTTCTGTGTCATCTGCTGGCCTTTGACTGTCATTTGCAGCTTTCAAAACTCCCCCCAAATTCCCATTTAATATCTTATGATGACCTGTGATATATGGAAACCACAATTTATGTGGAAGGGATAACTATATTATCCCTATTTTATAGTTGAGAATACTGAAGATAAGAAAAGTTCTTGCTCAGAGTCCCACAATTAGCAAGTGTGTGAGCCAGTATTTGAACTCAAGTCTTCCTGATTTCAAGTCTAGCACCACTTACCTATATGAAAGAGAGAAAGTGATTTGCCTAGGGTCACATACCTAATAGTGCCAAAAGTGGTACTTGAATTCAGATCTTTCTGAACCAAAGATTCTTTGTTATGTGCTACCTAGTTGCCTAATTCCCAATTCCTTTTCCAGAGAGGAAAGGTTAGAGACAGGGCATTTACTGGTGAAATTATAGAAGTAGTAATGGGCTAGGATTAATATTCTCTCTACTCCAGCTAAATTTTGCCTGAGATTTCTTCATTTTATATGCAGGATTGCCACGATGGCTCACAAGGGTTTTGAGCACTGTAGTATAAATCAAGGAGCAACCAGCCACCACCACCCCGTTGGCATTTTGCCCTGTAGCCAGATGACACTTGCTGCCTCTCTCTCTTTCCCCTTCCTCCTAAGAGTAAAGGTTCACTTGAGTATTTTTACAAAGTGTGTGTGGGCCCTTGTCCAATTCACAGGTGACCAGCTGTGGATTCATTCAGCCCAAACAATCTGGGCTCAGTAAAAGAAGATGGAGCCATTCCAGAATTTAGGGGTTTCTCCCTCCTCTCTCCTCAGTCACCCCTCACCTTCTCCCCCACTGTCTATAATCTTTGCAATAGTGTTGCTCTAGAATGAAATCAATTCTGTTTAATCTGCGCAGACTGGAGATATGAGACCTGCCTGAACTTTAGACAACAAATGCTACAATGGACGAAAAGGATTCTGCTCTTCCATAGAAGATTTCTGAAATCCTGCAAATGCACAGATAAACAGTCAAGAGTGGTCTTTTATTTCAATTAAATTTAGTTTGCTGCAATACATTTATTAAATACCTAATATATATAAGGCAGAGATAAAATTAAGGATAGGCAAGACTGATAGCAATATAGGGTTCAACCAGAGAGGAGAAACAAAATGATGACCCATTTTAAAATATTACTTATTCGTTTTGGGAATCTATACCTGTGGTTTTATAGGCATAGAGAATTCTCAAATAAGGAAACTTATGCAGGGAGGCAATTGTTTTAAACAGTCACTTCAGTCTCTAGGAGAGCACAGGATTATAGATTCCAAGTTGGAAGGGACCTCTGACATACCCTGGGTCACACCCAGGTATAATAGCATTATTTTAATCTTTGCTCATTTGGCAGACTACTGCCTCCCAAATCCCCCGACTCTTACTTTCCCAAATCCTAAATTTTCTTGGTATAGAGTTCAGATAGACTGGAGAAAACCAAGCATCCTCAGCTGTATACTGAAGTTAAACTGATATTTGTAGCATTTGAAACTCTATCAAAGTTTTAAGGAGGGGGTCTCAGAATTTATTTGTAGGACCTATGATTTCATTGGTATAGGATACTCATTGTTAGGTAACTTGCTCTACAGGACAACTATTTTGCAGTTTATAGTCTAAAGAGTTAGGAGACAGCTAGGTGGTACAGTAGATAGAGTGCCAAGTCTGGAGTCAGGAAGACTCATTTTCATGAGTTCAGATCTGGCCTCTGATACTTACTAGCTGTGTAACCTTGGGCAAGTCACTTAACCTTGTTTTCCTCATTTCCTTATCAGTAAAATGATCTGGAGAAGGAAATGGCAAACCACTTCAGTGTCTTTGCCAAGAAAACCCCAAATGGGGTCAAGAAGATTCCGACATGACTGAAAAACTACTGAAGAACACAGTAACAGTATAAAAGTTGCCTAAAACATTGAGAGATTAATTGACTTGCCTGAGGTCACAGAGTCAGTACAGGTCAAAGGTAGAATCGGAGCCCAGCTCTTCCTGCTGCCAATTCTCTTTGGTATACCTTGCTACCTCTCAGAATATTTTTATAAAATTCTGCCTGATGGGTTTAGTTGAAGGAAAACAGAAGTAATTTTAGTAAATTTAAGTTGCTTTGGTTCAGAAGTCACATTGGTGCTTTTTAGTCATGAGGAATTGTCTTCTTTCCATACATTCTTTCCAGAGAAAGTCCCTGCCAGCTCAGTCAGCCAGCATTGACTCCTTTCTTTATTCACTTAAACAAATACTTACTGAGAACTTGTTGCACACAAGGCAATGTGGTAGTTGTTATGGAGAACTCAAAGATGAGGGACCAGTCCTGGCCCTTAAGAGAACTTACAGAGTGGTAGGAGGAGTCAGGCATCCACAAGTAATCCTAACATAAAGTGGTTTATGAATAGTGCCACAAAAGACGCACATGGGGCTCAGAGCAGGGAAAGATGCTATTGAGGGTCGGGGTCAAAGAAGGCCATTGGTTTTTTCCCAGTCTCTTTGATGATATCTTCCATGCCACCTCTGGTGTGTGATATTTCATAATATGCTATGGTCTAGGGCCTCACTATGCATTTCTCTTTTACTCTTCAGATATGGGGGCATTCCATGGTTTTCAGTCACTTAGCATCACTGGTAGAATATTGGTGTTAAAAGATGGGAAAAGCTTGTTTCAAGGAGATGCTGAGAGCTATTTCAAAGCACTATACAATTTCCCATGTATAATCCAGTCTATTCTCTTCCTCCCACTCTCCAGTTAGGTAGTGGAGTGGGTAGCCTTGAAATCAGGAAGACCTGAATTCAAATCTTGCATCCGATGCTCCCTGTGTGACTATAGACTAATCACTTGAACTTTACCAGCTTCCATTTCCATATGTGTAAAATAGGAATAATAATGGCACCCATCTAACAGAATTATCGTGAGGGGCAAATGAAGTAGCATATGTAAAGCTCTTTACAGATCTTAGAGTGCTGTATAAATATATAAAGTATTATTATTCATTTCTGGGTTAAGCTGCTTCTATAGCCTCTGTAAATTTATAGACAAATGCTGGCAAAGAGCAGATTAGTTCTAGAATTTTCCAGTAAATGAATAAGAAACCACTGAGGTAATGTCTGTTCAAGATGCACCTACTGATCAATGAACTCTATAGCCTGTCTATCTAAGTGCATAGAATGATCTAGACCAGGGTTGTAGAACCTGCAGCCTTGAGGCCTCATGTGACCCTCTAGGTCCTCAAGTGTGGCCCTTTGACTGAATCCAAACTTCACAGAACGAATCCCCTTAATAAAAGGATTTGTTCTGTAAAACTTGGACTCAGTTAAAAGGACACACCCAAGGACCTAGAAGGCCACATGTGGCCTGGAGTCCATGGGTTCCCCACCCCTGATCTGAACCATACACATTCTTCACTTTTTTTCTTGATTTTCCCAGTGTAGATCTTTAAATTACACTTTTAAGAGATGATGGATCTCTCTCAGGAGGCTCTTATTAATGTCCTGTGACTAGATGAAATCAAACACCATGTCATCTGCAAAAAGGAGCGTCAGTCTGACTGCTCCTTTTTAGACTCCTTTGCTGGTTCTTCATCCATGTCATGCTCACTAATTGTGGGTATCCTCCAAAACTCTGTCTTTGGCCTTCTTCCATTTTTTGCTTTATATTATCTCACTCGATGATCTTATCAGCTCTTATGGTTTGATTATCATCTTTATACAGATGATTTCAAGACAGTTAGAGATACTTATATCTACCTCTATTTATCTATAGCTAAGTGGCACAGTGGATGGAGCACTGGGCTTGGAGTCAGGAGGACCCAGTTTAAAATGTGGCCTCAACCACTTTCTAGCTGTGTGACCCTGGGCAAGTCATTTAACCCTGTTTGCCTCAGTTTCCTCATCTGTGAAATGAGCTAAAGAAGGAAATGGCAAAACACTCCAGGGTCATGTGGAGTCAGACATGACTAACAGACTAAACAACAATATCTATTCAGTCCTATTTTCTTTTTTAGCTCCATATTACCACCTCCTTCTTGAATATCCCTAACTGGAAACCCTGAAGGCTTCCCAAATTCAGCATGTACAAAATAGAATTTGTTCCCTTTTATCTGAGTCTTTCTCTCTCCCAGGTACCCAGGTCTGCACCCCCAGTGATATTTTTAATTCTTGACTTGCATTCACCCTTAATATCCAATTAAAAGCCATCCTAGTTTGAGCCCTCATCTCTTCTTATATTCCTTGGGAGCATGAGTACCACAGGTTGGGAACCCCTAAAATAGAGCGAAGAGAGATTAATTACAGAAAACTTCCTGGAAGGAAGTGTTTTGGCAAATTTTTTTTTTGTAGGGGTGGGGGAAGGAAGAGGCAATTGGGGATAAGTGACTAGCCCAACATTGCACAACTAGTAAGTAACTGAGGTTAGATATGAACTCAAGTCCTCCTGAATCCAGGGCTGGTAATCTGTCCCCTGTACTACCTAGTTGCCCCTCCCCCCTTTTTCAGGAGATGGTCAGTAAAGGTGATAAGACATATAACCACTGTCTAGCCATCACCTACCTTTCCTGTGATTTCATGTTGTTCTCTTAATGCTCTCTCCATTCCAGTAAAACTGGCAGACTAGTTGTTCCTTAGCCAGCGTATTCCATTGCTTTTTGTTTTTCCTTGTATTCCCAGTGCTTAGCATAGTGTCTGGAAAGTGGAAGTATTTTTTTTCTTTTTTGAAAAAAATTACTTTTTTGGGGTAAATATTTCCCAATTACCAGTAAAGAAAAAACAATCTTTTAAAAAATTTTTGAGTTTCAAATTTTTTCTTTCCTTCCTACCCCTATCCCCTTCTTTAGAAGGCAAGGTATTTGATTCTGATTATACATGTGTGGAACATGGTAAGTATTTAATAAATGCTTGTTTACTTGACTTGATGGATGTTTTTCCAAGAGTGTTTCCCCTTTGTCTAGAATGCACCCCCTTATCTACTTGACTTCTTAGAATCCCAAGCTTCCTTCAAGGCCCATTGTGGGCGTTACCCCTTACATTACACCTTCTTCGTTGTTAATGGTCTTAAAGTTATTTTTCATATACTGCCCAGCTCCTTTAGCACAGAACTTTGCACACAGTAAGCATTAAATAATTGTTGCTATTGAATGTGCTGGGCAAGACAAGCAAGGCAGCTGGATGTTGGAGGAAAATAAGAAATCAGATGGTCAGACAATGGGCTCATTTATTAGAGAACCTTGACTTTGGCTTTCACTTTCCATATCAAATTTGAAGAGAATCTTTATAGGTTCTTGAGAAAGGTAGTAACATGATAAAAAGTGGTATTTGATGCAGATTATTCTAGCAGCTGTGGCAGTGGGTTAGAAAGGGGGAGAATCTGGAGGTAAAGGGCCTTGTTGGAAGGCTGTTGGAATAATCTAAGTGTAAGTTGATGAGGGCCTAAACTAGAGAAATGTGCTCAGAAATGGAAAGATGAGGCATATCCAAGAGGCCCTGAAAGAAAAGATGATTTTGTAATGGCTTGGTGGTAGGCACTGCAGGAGCACAAGGAGTCCAAAATGACTGGGAAGTTTTTTTCTGGGAGATCAGAATGACATCATTAACTATAAGAGGGAATTGGAAACAGGCATCATAGATCCAGAGCTGAAAGAGACCTAAGAGGTGATCTACTTCAACTTGTTTTATAGATGAAAAACCAAGACTTTGAGAAGAATCTACGTAACCCACCCAGCTCACATGGGCAGGAACAGCAAAGTCAGGATTTGAACCAAGGTCCTCTGACTCCAAAAACAGTGTTCTAGCCATTGAACCATTCTGAAAGAACTCCAAAGACTTACCTGCTCTTCTCCCCTCACTATCAGCTCTGACTTCATCACCATACCCTCCTGCCAGTCAGGGATTTGAAAAACAAAGGGAAAATGAAGAGAATACAAATACAGAAATGACACACCAGGGGGGTTTCTGTTGTAGCCTTAAGTTTACCAGGGGTCTGGGACCCTGAAAGCAGTGTGACATCTGAGTCTGATCAGGTATTCAAAAGTGCCTTCTGTCCCAGAAATTCTCTCAATGGAAAATTCCTCTCATTCTTTTTTACTCTGCTATCTGGTACTTTTCTTCACTTCCCAATGTCTCTGATTCAGCTTTGCTAGCTCTGTGGACCCCCATGGAATGGGATATTCAAGATCATTCCTTTTTCTTCTTCCATATTCAGTCTTTATCCCTCTCCTTTCTTTCTCTCCCTCTCCCTCCCTCCCTCCCTCCCAAGCTCCCTCTCTAGCGAGCACATAGGAACCCCCTCTCTCTCCCTCTCCTCCTCTCTCTCTCTCTCTCCCTCCCTCTCTCTCTCTCCCTCTCTCTCTCTCTCTCTCTCTCTCTCTCTCTCTCTCTCTCTCTCTCTCTCTCTCTCTCTCTCTCTCTCTCTCTCTCTCTTTTTCTCTCTCTCTCTCTCTCTCAGCTGATGACTAATTTTCCTTCACCTACAAGGGAGTGGCCTTGTCACTCCCTTATTCTAAAACCTTCACTGATTATTTATTTCCTCCTGGGTAAAATTTAGATTCCTCAGCCTAGTATTTAAGACCACATAGATTCCCAGTTTTGTTTCATTCACATTACTTCCCTCCACACACTCTGTGCTCCAATCAACCTGGATCATAAACTGTTCCCAGACTTCACATTCCATGTCTCACCTCACTACATTCATAGAAGCCATCCCTACCCTTGGCATGTACTTAGTCCACAGTCCAGCTTTTCAGAATCCTTCACTCTTCCTTTAAGGCTCAGCTCAGGGGCTATTTCCTCCATGAAGCTTCTGCTGATTCCCCCAACTGATAATGTTTTCTCTCTACACATAACCTTATTCTTACTTACATGATCTTCTGTTGTGTCTCCCTCCACTCATTAGAATATTAGAGATGGGAGTATTTTTTCTTTGACTTTGACCTCTTTCTTTGAGAATACCAAGCACCTAGCATGGGGTTGGTACTTAGGATCCGTAGGGCCATACAAATGTCATGGGATGACAAATTATAAAGTTGACTTTTTCTTGGGGAAGCTAGATGGTGCAGTATATAGAGTACTGGAACTGGAGTAAGGAGGACTTATCTTCATGAGCTCAAATCTAGTCTCAGACACTAGCTGTGCGACCCTAGGCTAGTCCCTTAACACTGTTTGCCTCAGTTTCCTCACCTGTAAAATGAGAAGGAAAGGGCAAGCCACTCCAGTATCATTGCAAAGAATACCCCAAATGGGGTCATGGGGAATTGAACATGACTGAAAAATGACTTAACAACAATAAAAACTTTATCTCAAGCTAACATGAAGTCCTTCTATAAGATGACATTTTACTCCCAGATTTATATCCACATATCTTGTCTCCCCAGCTAGACTGCAGACTTTATGAGGGCAAACCCCAGGTTGTATGCTTCTTTGTATTCCCCATAGTGATTTGGTGTCTGATAAAGATTCATCTTTCTTTCATTCATTTGACACTCAATAAATTTGTTGGTTCATGTATTGATGAAACATTAACTGAATAATCAGGAATGTGGGTGATCAAAATTAATGCCATTAATTTTTATGATGTTATTGAATCTACAGATGAGCCTAGGTCAGATTGGGTCAGTCTTTAGGAGACATAGGGCTCCTCTGGATTCTGTAGGTGCACAGGAAGAGATGATAATTATTCAGTAGGTGGGACCTCTTCACATGAGTCACTTGGGAACCCACACCCAGGTTGGCGTTACTCTTTGCTGCCAAAGGTACCTTCTTAGGAATGAGCTATTGAAACCTGGTCCCACAAAGCTTAGGCATTACATTTTGCACTTAGTCTACCTGGTTTTAAGTTCGTAAGAGGGAGGAAAACTTAAATAGCCTTTGGCAAAATTTACCATGTGTTTCCATGTGGATGTCTCTCTCCTCACTTTTTTTTCCCACCCTTTCCCAGGGTGTTGCTGAAGTATCTCTAACAGCAACACCCAACACTAAGCACTGGGAAACAAACCCTGAGATTTGTCAGTTGGGTATCAAATGTACCAGTCTCTGATCTTTCTTCTCTCTATCCAGCCCACCCCAACTCTTGCTTCATGTCAAAATGCTACCAGTGAGGGCAATGCATTGACTGAACTTTGAACATGTGGAAGGAGAGGACTTCAGCCTTCCAGCAGCTGATGCCAACTTCAGCTCCATGGTAGCCAATGCCAAAGCACACATACTTCCCCAATTAAGTCATGGACATTGCTTTGCAAAGCCTCATGATGTGTGGTGTGGTGTGCCTTAGGGAGCTCTGTGGGCAAGAGCTCTCTGATCATAAAGGGGAAGGGTTAGCACAGCCCTCTGATCCCTGGGCACTGGGGAATACTGTGGGAAGAGATAATTATCTTGGCGGATATCTATTGATCAGCATTTCATATTACTCAGTTTAAGGTCAGTTGAGGTCTCAGCTCTGGGAAATTCAGCAGAATGGACAGAGAATCTATTCTCTCTGGGCCTTTGGCTTAATGCAGAGTAAATGAACCAACTATTCCGATTGGTTTTATAACAAGAATATGGGACTTGTATTCTCTGGGAAGGTGAAGTTGCTTGACTTTACTAGGCCTCTGGAGTTCTGTTTTATCTATGGGGCATGAAGTGGGAACCCCTTCTTGGTCACTGCGGAGAATTCCAAATGCAGCTGGTTTGTTTGAATTCATTCTACTGCATCTTCCAAGGCTGAGAATCTCAAGAGAAGTTATAAAACTGAGAAATCATCATGTTTGTCCTGTTCAGTCTTGCCCCAGGGGTTGAGATTAAAAGGTCTCCACTGTTTGCAAAGAGGTTCCTATAGGTCAGTTTGGTCAAAACAAGATGGTTTGCCAGCCCTAGTAATCTTTTCTTTTCTTTTTTTTTTTTTTTTGCAAGGAACCAAAAAGTAAGAGGTCTTTCATTTGGAGAAAAGAATAAGTTATCATAGTAGATAGAATATTATATCAAGTGAGTAATGGCCAGAGGCAAAAAGCTTGCCCGAGAGATGAAAGACCAATTTACCAATGCAGACATCCAGTTTCAAGTGGCAAATGTGATCCTAAGCCAATAATTCCAATTGAACCCAGTCCAACAAGTATTTATTAAGTGCCTACTATGTGTAAGGCATTAGATGAGGGTGGGGAAGAATACAAAGCCAAAGCCAAAAAAGTCCTTACTTTGAAGAGGTTACATTCTATTTAAGTGGGGATATAGCATGTACATGTGCAGCTACATGGGATAGTGGATAGAATGCTGAGCCTGGAGTTGGGAAGATGAAGTTCCCTGAATTCAAATCTGGCCTCGGACACTAGCTGTATGTATACTAGAGCCCTTAACCCTGTTTTCCTCAGTTTCTTCATTTGTGAAATGAGCTAGAGAAGGAAATAGCAAACCACTCCAGTATGTTTGCCAAGAAAACCCCAAATGGGGTCAGGAAGAGTCCAACACAACTGAATTTAACTCAACAACAACAATACCACGCACACAGATAATTTGAGTATGGAGAGGGCACAGACAAGTAGCATGATGAGCAACAGAGAGCCATTCTAGACTTTTGATCAGAGAAGTGACATAGTCAGACATATGTTTTCTGGCACCTCTGTGAAAGATACAGTGGGGAGAAGAGACAGACCAGGGGATCTAATAAGAGTCTGGTGCAATAGGCAAGAAAGAGGCAATAAGGACCCAAGCTAGGATATAGATGAATTTGAGGGATGTTGCAGACATAGTTTGGAGGAGCTTTCATATTTAGAGGGAGAGACAGTTCTTTTTGTGACATGTTGAACTTGCTGCTCTGTGTGGAGATGTCCTATAGTCAATTATTGATATGAAACTGGGATTCAGCAGGAAGGACAAAAGAATAGATTTAGAAAGAGTAACACAGAGGGAGAAATAGAAGGACGGGAGACCATGATCAGAGAGGTAAACTTCAAGATCATGGTAGTGAAATAGCTTGGGGTATATGATAAAGTCTAAAGGGTGAGGACCTGTGTGTGCGACTGAAATAGGATGGAGGGATAAATCTTGGTAATTGAGAAGGTTGATGATATGGGAGACCAGGGTGTTGAGGAGATATCAAAATGATAATTAAGTGATGCCTACTTAATGCCTACTCTCCCTAGTGTTTTCCCGCTTTCTTTTCCCTAGTTTAGTAATAAAACTCCCCTTCAGAGGCAACTGTTTTAAAGAGTTATGCCTTTCAAGGTATTCCCATTTGGACAAAGATGAAAATCTTAAACTAAAGGGGGGAAATGTTGATGGTTTTGATAGAATTTCTGGAATCAACTGATGGGGTTTGAGAGCAGGGGGGAGGGAGAAAGGTCTTCCTTGCAGTCTTAAAGATATACTATATAGCACAGGTGTTGCATACGGCTGACCCTGGTATCATTCTAAGAAGAAGCTCTCTAGTTTTTGGAATTTAGAAGTTGCTATTGTATAGCCTTGAGATCAACTGGTACAATTCCTGAAGCTTTCCTCCCAGAAGATTATGCCTGGCATATACAGTTTTCTGGGGGTACTGAGGAAGACTCAGGCCCTAGAGAATGTAAGAGTCATCCTCTTCAACAGAAAATGATTGAAAAGAGAATGAGGCCACTTCTTCCTGCATGGCTGTTAATCGGTTTCATGTGTCTGTACTGTTTGGATTAAAAGCATAAGTACTGAGCCAATCTGAATTCAAAAGCTGTGCATGGAGCTTTGGTGACTGGCCAGGTGGAAGTTAAAGCCTGCATGACACTTTTTTGAAAGGGATTGGGTTAACCCTGGTACTTTGGCCAACATTTTCCTCCCCATAAAAAGGGGCCTAGTGTCTGGCTCTGTTTTGCCAAGGCTGCCTCTGCCCAAAGAGTTACTACCTGATGGTTCCAAACTCAAAACTTTGTGAAATTCTTTGGGATACTCTAGAGCATTAAAATGGCTATATAAATTAGACCTTGTTCATCTTCCTAAATGCTAAATAGTAGAAGAAAAGTACATTTCAGAAGAACACTTGGTGTTCATAAAAACATTTCTAACCTTTCAATCCAAATTCTTGGATGGGCAGGTTCTTTTGAAATAGCTATGAGATGGAGTGCTATTTAGGAGGCATGTGTCCATACTGAAAATCAGGCCATTTTGCTACCCACATTTCCAGCTCTCGGCCTGTACCAGGATTCACTTAGTGGAAGTAATATTTGTTCACTTTTCTTTGCCAGTCTACATTTATGGCCCATAGTTCTTTGTCTAACACTTGAGTTCAGGGGCCAAGCTTCCTTAGAGGTTTTGTTGTGTAGTAAAAGGAGCATTGTGGTAGATGAGGCATCAAGAGTTCTAGTCCTGGCCGGGTTAATCTCTTTATTATCTTCTTAGGTAAATCATGTAAGAATCCTTAGCTTTAATTTGTTCTTTAGTGAAATTATTTGAATTGGCTAGATGAACTAAAATTCTATAGGAACTGGGCACTTTGGGAAAGCAAATGAGATCTTCAAAGAGTTTTTTTTTCCACAAAGAGATTGGATTCTCTAAGGAAGGAGAACTAACATTAATAATAGCTTTCATTTATATAGTAGTTTACACAGCTCTTTATATATGTCCTGAGTTCCTCCCTTTGAGTTAGCTAATGCAAGTGTTATCTCACTTTTTTTTTTCCATGGTGGAGATATTGAAACTCAGAGTTGGAGGTCAAATCACTTGCCTAAAGTCCTAAGTTAGTGAGAGAGCCAGGAGTTAAACCCAGATCTTTTGGTTCTAAATCTGCTGGTCTTTACATGATGCTATAGCTGTCTCCCTCCTCCAGCTGTTTTTCTTACCTTGTTCCTTCTTAGTAGTTGGCTAGAATTTTCCAGCAGGCTCAGGAGTGTAAGAGGAATTACAATAAAATCTTGATTAACTGGAATGCTTGATAAGTGGGAGATTCTAGTCAATGGAACTAGAGGTTGACCAGAAAACTTTCTTTATTCAAAACTTTTCATTTAATATTTTTTTTTCTAAATCCCATTTCTTGTCTTAGTAAATAGACTATAATGAACATAATCTAACCTTTGCTTGAAAACTGAATACCCTTCAGAGTCTGAGTTCTATTCTCGTTGTCCATGACTGTCAAATGTGAAGGATAATCACTCAGAGCTCCTTAAGGAAGGAATCAAGTCTTATTCTTTGAGTGCCTTACCTGTAGTAGCTAAAACTCAACAAATATTGTCAAATTATGGATTCCATTCTATTTCCAAAATGTTGCTTTTCTTATTATTTATCTACCTGAAAAAAGTTATTTAAATAAAAAAAAATAAATGATCTACCTCGAGTTCAACAAACTAAAGTTTTATGGAGATTTAGAAGATGCTCCAAGTAGTTGAAGAAGACAAGATATTGGGGGTGGCTAGGTGGTGCAGTGAATAGAGCACCAGCCCTGGAGTCAGGAGGACCTGAGTTCAAATCCAGCCTCAGACACTTCACACACACACACACACACACACACAGAGATACACACACACACACAAATTAGCCTAGAGACCTTGGGCAAGTTTCTTAACCCCAATTGCCCTACTTTCCCCCATCCAAAAAGCAAAAAAATAAAATAAAATAAGAGAAGATATTCCAGGTAATCTCAGCCCAAGCTTTCATGAGTAAGGTAACCATCTCTTTTCAATGAGAACAAACCAGAAAAGAGTACCAGACTGGAAGTGATCAAAGGACATGGGGAAAGTAGCTGCCACATTAAGAATGTCTGTATTGGTGCTCAGTGCATGTGATGGATCCGATTAATAGCTTGGGGCAGAGAAAGCAGTAACAGTAATTGTGTGTTGGGGGGGAGAGAGTGATAAATGTAGATTCCATTACAGGTACCAAATATGTGACAGCAATTTCCACTTCTTTGTGATTTCCCCAGATGCTTAGGCAAGGCAGAATGCACAATGGAGGGAGCAGAAGGCTTGGGCTCAGGAGAGGCATGACTTTGAGTTCTGCCTCTGCCACTCAGTAACTATGTAGCCCAAGGCACATTACTGAACAGAGCTCAATCTTAGTTTCTTCTGTAAATTAAGGACAGTCTTACCTGTAGTACCTGCCTTATAGGGCTGTCGTGAGACTCAAATGAGAAAGTGCAGAGTATTAGAGCCAGGGGCGTGGCAGCTTCAGAAAACTTATGCCTCAGAAATGGCAAATGCTAAACTTGGGGCTTGATTTACCGTTTTGTTGGTTGCCAAGGCTTAAGAACGTGATTGAGAAAATGTTGCACCTTAAACATAAAAGTGCCTATTGACTATTATAAATACCTAAATTAACTATAAAGAATATATGAAAAAAGATGCTATCTACATCCAGAGAAATAGTCGACAAATAGAAATATGTATCAAATAATTTTACATATATACCTATTTGTGTCTAATGGTAGCCATCTCTAGGGTGGGGGGGTGGGCAGAAAGGGGGAAGAAAAAAAAGGAACAAGTAATTTACGTTATAACTATGAGAGATTTAAAAGGAATAGCAAGTTTTACATAAGAGATTTGCAGTTTCATGCACAATCATCTTTTTTATCATACTATGTTATGAAAATGCTTGTTTTATTCTAGAAATTAAAAAGAAATAAATGAACGCATAAATGAAAAGGTCATTGGGACATTTTCCCTCACTGAGTGAGTTATTGAACAATTCTCAGTGTACCACCTACTGGAACACTATGTAAAGTGCATTATAAACTTAAGGCTGCGCCTAAATATTAGTTACTATTGTTGTTCATTTGTTAAAAATAGTAAGAGTAAATATTCACATAGTTCCTACTGTGTACCAGTCATTGAACTAAGCACTTTACAATTATTATTTCATTTAATCCTTACCACAATCTAAGGAGATAGGTGCTGTTACAATCCCCATTTTACAGATGAAGAAACTGAAACGTGGGTTAAGTGACTTGCCCAGGGTAGCACAGCTACCAGATCTTCTTTTTCTTCTGAAAATTATTATATTATGTTATTATTATTATTATGTTCTTCTTCTTCACTTTTTGGAGGGGGGAAGGTAGGGCAGTTGGTATTAAGTGACTTGCCCAAGGTCACATGGCTAGTTTTGTATTAAGTGTCTGAGTCCAGATTTGAACTCAGGTCCTCCTGACTCCAGGGCCGGTGCTCTATTCACTGTGCCACCTAGCCACCTCCAATATCAGATCTACTATAGACCCAAAGCTATATCAACTGCACCATCTAGATGCCCAATTTCTTATGAAATACAGAGTGGAAATATTTCCCAATTATCACATCTGCTGGCTGGGCCATATATTTGGAGGTTGAAGTTTAGTTCCAGACACTGCACCACAGAAGGGGCAGTAACACAGAAGAAAGTTTCCAAAGGATTGCAACCAGGATGGTGGGGGTGAGGGGGGGGTCTGAGAAATGAAGTAATTTAAATAATACTTAAAGGGCTGGGGGAGGTTTAGTTTGAAGGATCTGAAAACTAAAGATACATAGGTACTGTGTACAGTACCTATGTATCTTTAGTTTTCAGATCCTTCAAATTAAAGGGCAGAATACTTAGTTATAGCTTTTCTCTTGAGAAACCAGGCATCTCAAGGATTCTTCCTGAAACAAAGCTCTGTGCCTTCTCTTTGGGTAATTAAGGAGCGCTCTTGGCATTGTTTCAGTCCTGATTTGTACCAAAGCTCCCTGGGGTTTGCCACTCGATGAAAATTATGTCCTATCTAAGGTGATGCAATGGATATAATTATTTTAATCATCATATTTTCTCCATTGCAGGAAAATAAACATATTAAGAATTAGAATAAGTTGGGCTATTCATTCTAAGGTCCTTCTCTCTTTAATCCTATGATCCTATGAATACCCAAAGAACATCCAATATCTTCTTGCATCTGAGATGAAAGCAGGAGAGGTCTTTTTACTTTAATCTTCTTACTTTGTACACCATCCAACATCTAGATCAATGCAATTAAAAAAGTTTTATTAAATTCTTCTTATGAGCAAGACTCCCCTAAGATTTCTCCTTATGGTATGGAGAGGACCTTAGTTTCTCAAAAGCTCTAGCAAATCTATTAAGCTAGAAAGGTGTCAGTATGGGCACAGATCTATACTATTCTTCCTGAGGACCAGCCTTGCTAGGGATGGAAGGGTTCATCACCAATAGCCAATAGTTAATGAATTCTTTGGCCTTTGCAACTTATGAAACAAAGTAATAAAAAAAATGACCCTTTGTCCAATTTAATCCCCTTCCATATCTGCAGTGACAGTAGCAGAATATCAGAAAAGAAGAATATATACTAGGAATAAACTTTAGACATGCTAGACAGATTTTTCTGTTGGTAGCTTGAGAAATTCTTGCCCAATTGGCAATAGAATGAAATTTGATTAGAATGGAATCACAGTAATATAGACATTCTTGCAATAAATGAAACCAGAAGATCTGGGGAAGGTATAGCTAACTGGAAGGATGGTTCACAGTTTCTTTTGGAGAGGCAAATAAAAAATGTTCAAGGTGTTGGTTTCATCATTCAAAGGCAACAAGAAGAATTATTTAAAGGACACTTGAACATTTTATATCATAGCACACATGATGATTATATGCAAAAAAGACCACCATGAGATAATTGCAGGTTATGCATCAACTTCTATTGCATAAAATAAAGAAGAGAAATTCTATAAAGAAGTGAGATGTCCCCAATTAAATTACCCTATAATTTAACACAGTGACTTTAATGCAAAGGCTGTCACTGTCATCATTATTTTAGTAGTAGTAGTAGTAGTAGTGTTGGTGGTGGTGGTAGTAGTAGTAGGAGTAGCAGTATCAGCAATTGACATTTTTCTTTTTTAAAAAATTATGTTCAAAAATTATATTTTTACATTAATTTTTAATTTTCATTCCAAATTCTCTTCCTCTCTGATTGTATTGATAAGAATAATTTATGTAAATTTTATAGCACAATAGCATTCTATTGAAAGCATATACCACAACTTCTTCAGTTATTCCTTAACTGATGGACATCCCATCAATTTCCAATTCTTTGTCACACAAACAAGTTGATATATGTATATGTATATATGTATACACATACACGTATGTATACATAGATGTGTATATACACATGTAGTATATATAAGTCCTTTTTCCCTTTTTCTTTGATCTCTTTGGGATGTAGACCTAGTCGTGGAAAGCAATTGATGTTTTTCTAAAACTTTAAAATTTGCAAAGCACTTTATATAATTCCTTTACTTAAGATAATATAGAGGTGTTAGAGCATGAAGAAAAAAATTTTGGAAAATACAGTTGCTTATAAGGAAATGAAAGAACAAAAACAAGATTTTGCAGAAAACTCCTGCCCAAATAGAAATACTTTCTTCAAGAAGACAGAAGATATAGGACTTGTTAGGCACCAAATGACATTTTAAAAATGAGATTGATTGTATCTGAATTGGCAGGAAATGACTTATTCCCAATGTGGGAGTTGTTTCTGAATCAGTATTTTGTGTATAGTCAGCCTATTATTTGTCAGAGTGAAAATCAAACTCAAAACCAAAATAAAAGCAGAGATTAATATGAGAAAATATAGTGTGTGATTTAACTATTTCTAACAAGCAGAGATTAATATGAGAAAATATAGTGTGTGATTTAACTATTTCTAACAATCTATTCAAATAAGCTATTTATGTCAAACATGGAAAGTGGATAAAAGAACAGATATTAACATGTGCAGCCATTGTTTCATGGGATCATAGATTTAAACCTAAAGGAGACCTTGAAGGTCATCTAGACCAATCCCCTCACTTTACAGATAAGAAAATTTTGGCCTACAAAGTAGATGACTTGCCCACATTTATTACAGGTTTAATTGACATAAAGGAATTATCACAGTATAGCAATAAAAAGATAATAAATACCACTTCAACTAGCAATCCTTTGATTTCTTCCATATGTGAAGAGACATGGACCTCAGTTACAAAATGAGATATGAATAGAAATTCATTTGCTAAATATTATAGAGAAAGATGGTGGCAGACAGAGGCAGTATGGTACAGTAGAAAGAGATCTGCACTTGGAGTCCCAGACCTGAGTACAAATCCCAGCTCTGCCTCTTACTATCCGGTTTGATGTTAGGCAGGTCATTTACTCTCTCTGGACCTCAGTTTTCTCCTCTGTAACATGAGGAAGTTGGATAAGTTTCTTTCCAGTGCTAGACCTAGGATTCTATGATTTATGATCCAAAACTCATAAGCAATGTTGCCTCATAAAATGGCAACAAAGAATGGAAAGAAAAATGAATTTGCAGAATACTTGGCGTGAGATCCAACTAAGTGCTAAAAAGAGAATTTTAGGATGAAATCGAAGGGATGACAACAAACAGATGAGAAATGGAAATGATCTCTCAACATTTCTTTAGCAAACTATTTTCTTCATCAATGACAAGTAAGGCCACCACATTTACAGACTAACATTTCAGTCTTTGATGGGCTGCATGAGAAAGAAGAAACAATAAAAGTAAACAAAGAAGGGAAGAACAGCTGTGCCCAACCAAGTAGACCCAGGAAGGTCTGTGTTGGAGAAAATGCAATTTTAGGAGCATTGAGGGACCCTCAAGATATTTAGAAAAGGGGAAAGGTTAATGTAGGAACAAAAGAAAAACAATTTGAACTATCCAAGATTAGAATGGATGACCTCGTCCCCTCACTGGAGGTTTCAAGTATAAATTGGATAATCCATTTATCATGTACCACACAGAAGAGATTCTAGTTCAGGTAGATGGATTATTCTATATTACTTCTAATACCCTCAAACTCTTAGATTGTCTGAACCTATGACAGCAAAAGGGAAAGATTACGGACAGTAAAACTACCCAAAAACGATGACAAAGAGATACAGAAGTAACTACTTGCTCCTATATTTAATTTTTTTTAAAATTTACAAAATCTTTATGAGAATTAGCTTTGCACATATTAAGGATATACTTGGTGCAAATATGAGAAAGGATCAGGGCAGCTTTAGCAGATGATCTTTAGTTGACTATACCTTCACAGCTACACAATTGATAGAAAGGTACAGAGGATACCAAATCCTCTTATATTTATTGTCTGTTGACTTTAAAAAAAAATTGTTTTATAAAAGTAAAATGCATCCTTAAAGCCCTTGCTTCATAATAGTGTCTCTTATGCATATCTTAATGTAGTACTTCCCTCAGACTTACTCCATCTCCATATATAGGTTGGGTCCTCAAAGGATTGGATGCTTTCAGGGTTTTAACAGTAACCCTATGAGTGATTGCAATTCTTGGGTGTCATAGCCTGCCAAGCATGCCTCAGACAGCAATGAACTCCCCTCACTGATGGCTCTGTGCACTACTCTGCACCAAGGCCTTTGCTTCTTAAGCCCTTTCTATCAGGAATGATGAGCTGGATTTGGTTAACTGCTGTATGTACATAGCTCATTATTCCTGCACTGGCAGGGGAAAAGGACCCTGGGGGGAATGTCTTGGAGCAGCCATATTCCTCCTGTTCTGTCTCCTCCCCCTGGGAACCCCCTCCTCATTTCCATCTGCCTCTTTGCATTTGGACAATCTTCCTGTTTAAAAGCTCACACAAGCAGACACAATTGCTCTGGTTTGTGTTTCATACACAGCCCTTCTGAGGAAGTCACAATCAGGATTCTCTCCCAATGACCCAAAGAGTAGTATGCCAAAAGGTCATGGGAATATGGCAAACCAGATTTCTGAAAAGCTTCCTTACAAGCATCAATAACCAATGGTGATTTACATTCAGGACATTATAAAAGAGATATCTGCATGGAACAGGAGATGGGCTAGTTACATAGTAAAGAAGGAAAATAGATGGATAGCCTTTGTGCAGTGCTGATACTTCCTGTAATATAAAAGTCCCTGCCTCCTTTACTCCTCAGCACCTTGAGAAGACCTGTGGAGGACTGATGAGAGGACATGGGCAAGATGTACAGGATAAGAATCAATGAAGTTGTGATCTACAACACGGGGGCTCCAAATGTTTTGACCTCTATTGATTAAAAAACCAACCTCCAAAATAAACAAACAAACAACAACCTGTGAGTATACGTATCCAATATGTGTTTATTTCCATTGCATACATAGTATTATATCCAGAATTATATACATTATAAACTTATATAAAAATAAACATTTTGAAATGAATAAGCTATAGATGAAATAATATTTGATTCTAGAATAATTAGGATAAGAATTAGGTTGTACAGTGGATAGAAATCTGGACCTAGAGTCAGGAAGACCTGAGTTCAAATCTATCCTCAGACCCTTCATAGTTATGTGACCTTAGGCAAGTCACTTAACTTCTATTTGCCTCAGTTTCCTCAACTGTGGAATATGAATAAATAATAATGCCTTCCTCCCAGGCTTGTTGTGAGGACAGAATGAGAAAATATTTTTAAATTGCTTCACACAGTGCCTAGTAAAAACTCATTGGAAAGTAGTCCAGATTGAGTCACATATAATATGTGAATGGGAGTAATATAAAATATGAAGGAAATATTGAAAAATCTGAATGAAGTAAGATAGAGTCAAATTTTGAGGCCCCTGAAATATCAGAAGGAGGTAGAGTTTATACTTTATCCAGTAGGCAACAAGGAAGTTTTTAAAGTAGAAGACTATATAACCCTGAGCAAAACAAAAAAAAAAAAAACTGGAGAAGAAAATGGCAAACCAAACCACAATAACCAACTTTTATTACAATGATGATCTGAGCTCTGCTTTAGAGGACTGGATAGGAGATAGACTGGACACATGAAGGCTACTTAGGAGGTTGTTATAATAATCAAGGAGAGAATTAATTTGGATATGAATCAGAGCAGTTACAGTGGGAGTAGAAAGGAAGAGATGGATATTCACATGAGATATTTTAGAGACAGACATGAAGGATTTGATAATGGGTTGGATGTCAGGGTTTGAGAGAGGGAAATATTTAAAGAAGACTCCAAGAGTATGAACCTGCATACAGCTTACTGCCCTTTCTTTCCCCTTCTGACCAACTCATTCATATCCTCCTTTTCACTAATCTCCCTACCTTCTTAATCTCCCTTCAAATGATATTTTCTATATAACTGTTCTCAGAATATCTCTAAAAAGCTAACTTCAGTTCTGAACATCTGGGAAACAGAAAAATGTAGACAAACTGGAGTGAATCCAGATACAAGAAACTAAATTGGGGGAGTCAAGTAAGTGAAGAAATATGAATGGAGTCAACTGTGTTTAGCTTGTTTGAGAGGATAGAAAAGGCCTGATAAATATCTAAAAATATTAGAAAGATATGAAGTCTTGATGAGAGAGTAAGATAATTTATGTTCTAGCTAGGCAGTACAACAATGAGATCAAAGTAAGGAAGCGTGGATTTCATTCATCACCCAGTGAGTATTTATCAGGCATCTATGATATGCACAGAATTATACCAGGTCCTAAGGAGGATATAAAAGAACTTGGACCAAGTAGCAGAAATGTTGATGACAGTAGACTGCAGATTATCAACAAAAGGAGTTGTGGTCTGTTTCATTCCAGAGAAACTTAACACTATAACTAGACTCACCCTGTTGGATGGCATCAAGAAGTGAATAATCCTATGGCAGAAGTAGGGGAGCCTGGGTGAATGAGGTCTAGCTGAGAAAAAAGGAACATTGAACAAACATTGATTAATGACCTACTAAGTGCAGAGCAACGTGATAGGTGCTAGGAGATATACAAAGTTATGTAAGACATTCTGATTGTTCCCAATTGCTGTGAACAATGAATTCCTTGAAGTGATTACATTAATCCAGGTCCCACTGCTTTTTTTCCAGTGGGTTGGAACCAATGACCAATACCATATAATTATAACCATAAATAATGTGGATTGGAATACCTACAACCACTTCAAGGGATTCATTATTTGCATCAATCAGAATCTAAATGTAGGCCTTGCTGATGGTCTAGTAGGGAGAGAAAATGCATATACAGATAGCTATAATACATAATAAGAGCACCTGTGAGGTTCAAAATAACATACTCTGTGATGTCTGAGTGGGGCAAAATGTTTATCACTGTGGGGATCAGAAGCGTATCATTGAACCTGGACTTTGAAAGCTAGGTAGTAACTCAACAGGTGAAGAATGGGAAGAAGGACATTCCCGGCCCAAGGGCACAAAAGTATAGGTCATATTCCCAGGAAAATGGGTAGCACAGTTCCACTAGAATACAGAAGAGAGATAGGGATATTGAAATAGAGCAGAAAAGTGCTGGACATGAAGTCAGGAAGAGCTGGGTTCAAATTTCATTTTTGACACTTCCCACCTGTGTTATCATGGACTTTAGTTTTCTGAGCGTCTGTTTCTTCATCCGTAAATGCATATGATAACACCAAACATTCCTATCCTGCAACATCCTTTTAAGGATCCAACGAGTTAATCTACATAAAGTGTTTTGAAACCCTTGAAGTGCACTATGTCAGATATTATGATATGTTGGGGTTGTTGGGGAATTGTTCTACCCAAGAGTCCTAAGAATATGCAGGTCATGTTCTCTGCAGAAGTAGTTGATTCTCAGATTGAAGCTGCAACCCGAGGACTCAGAATTTTGTTCCAGTATATAAAAGTAATATATTTATATATGATGTATAAATATAAATTATTTACATATGTATATATAATATTTATAAAATATTATACATATAAATATAAAAATAACTTGGATGGATGGCATGGGCAATGTGCTTTTTTGGTCTTGTCTCTGTCTTCTTTGTGTATTCTGCTTGTTGTCTCCAGTCTCATAGATATCACCATATCAAACATTGGATACAAGTCTCAGTTTTGTCCACATTAATAATCAAGTTAGGCCAAGTGTGTCTAGCGTTAAAGGAAGTAGGAGAGGAATAGATTCACAGTTAATTCATCCTGTTGACTTTAAATCTTATTAAACCGTGAATGATAAGAATGGTATTCTTTGCAGCAAGTAGTCACAGGGTTTTTGTAAAGGAAATAAGTTGCTATATTGCTTTATAAGCCAAGGAGTACTATAAATATTAGTGTTTGGGAGACCCACTCCAACTTTTTGGATGAATCCCTCAAAGACAACAACTCAGGGTTCATTATATTCTATATAATCCCAAACACTCAAAGCCTCCACTCGCAAGTCCACATCAATGTGTTTACCTTTAACAGGCAGCCCCAAGACACAACTAGTTCAAAGTTAAAGCGTTTAATAAGATGATATAGTAAACAAATTTGCAATAAAACATTTCCTCAATAAACCAGGGGCACACTCTCCCACAAATCTACATGTCATCAGTGGAAGAGTGGACACTTGTAAGGGAACACATGTGGAGAGATACACTTGAGGCAAACACATGTGGCCAGCGTGGCTGGATGTGCAAATCATGCCTTTAATGCTGCAGATCCAGTGATCTCTTCTACTGATGTCGTTCTACTTCTCCTTCCAGACGTGCACCCTACAGGGCTCTGCTGGATGCTTCTTTGATTGATGTCTAATCTCTATAATCCTCTCCTCTGCTAGACATCTACTCCCCGCCAAACACAGCTCCACTGGACTTGGGGCTATGAAACTTCTCTCTGTTTCCCAGCTGTGGGTTCTGCTCCCAGTGTTGGCTATCTTTTCCTCTTTTGCAGGGAAGGTTCTCCTATCCTCTTTTAGCTTAAAGTCAGGTTTTTAAAAATATCTCTTTTAGGAAAGCAGATCTCCTTTCATTTATCTTATAGAAAGGTTATTCACTGCCTATGCTTTCTGGAGTTCAGGGTCACTCAGTTTTCTAACTCTAATCTTCTTTTCCAACATCTTCCGTTCTGCCATAATGACAAGTGGGCAAGAAAAAAGGCGGTAGACACAAAGCTAAGCCCAGGGGCACAGTCATTTTTTCCTCTACCCATCCAGACAAATTCTTGGCCTTTCATGTGCAGATATAGTCAACAACCCCTGAAAAGCGTTTAAATTTTCCCTTATATACATTGAAGCTGTGGGAAGACAGGCTAACTATCCGTTTTGACCTTTACCACATGCCAATTGAGTAGGAAGATAACAAGTATAGTCTTCAATTTATGACTGAGGAGTCAGGGAAATAGAAGTCCCTCCCCCCCAAATAAAAGCATAACATTTGCCTGGTTTATATATTAGATTTTTGACTCTTTAGGAGGAGATAATTCCATTTATGGATAGTTAGGGTTCTTTGGATCTCCTCCCGGTCTTTCCGGAGCTTTGTTGTGGGGTTATTTTGCTCATTAGCACTTTTGACAAACAGTCATCAGAAGAGAAGGGGGAAAAAAATGAAAGTCAATCCTTTTGCCCCCTGCTGATGAGCCCTTTTGCTCATTTTGAGGAAGAAGAGGTTGAAAACGTGATCCAGTGAATTTGGGGAGATTATTTCTGGATTTTAATTATCTGTATTGACCTTGAACCTCACTACCACAAATAAACAAATGGTGGCTATTTTATCTTTAGATTTTTCTGGGTATGCCTTATCAGTTTCTTTGCTGTGTGGCATTTCTGTAAAGCCTTTATCTAGGGAATGTTTTGAAAAGTAATTCATTATCTCAGATATTCAGTGTCACAAGTCTGATTACCCCCCTTTCTTTCTATGTCACCTACTCTTTCTCCTCTCCCTTTTCATTCCTTGTAGTTTTACAAAATGGATTTATTCTTTTTTTTTTTTAAGAAATCCTCCTTTGTTTTGCATATTTCAACATCAGTTGCTGCTTTTCTTCTACTCAAATCTTTTTGTTTTCAAGCATGAACTGATGAGATATGTCCCCTGGGTTCTCTCCCCCTCTGCTTCCTTTCTCAGGAATATTCTTCTCAGGGCAGATTCTTAAGCAGCCTGCCCCACAGACAACTGACCATTTGCCACTCCTTTGGGTCTTTTTCAAATGGATTGTAATCTGCCCTGTCCTTTAGGATACTTCTGCTGAATGCCACCTATGTAAGCCTTGGTACCTTGATCGGGCCCCCCTCTCCCTCACCCTCCATCCCAATTTTCCTGCTGTATTGAGTGTACACAGTGCACATTGTTCATGGGGCCACTGAGTCCCTTATTCTCCCTCATTACATTTGGCTTCTGTGGTGGAGATCTGCATTTTTATCTTGTGAAGGGAAAAATTCAAATTTTCCCTGAAACTTTGCCTTTCGATATGGCTCTATGTCAAGATGTAAAACAGTCTTGCTTCACAGCCTGTCAATATTTATCCCAGAAACAGCTGTGTTTGGTTCACAGTGAGGCCTTCCCTTCTGTTAAGTCACTTGCTACAGAAGGCTGTTTACTGGTTGTCCTCCTCTGGGTACCTGAAGGGACACCATTGACCAGAGGGTCCCAGATTCTCTTTCCCTTTTGTGAGCATATAGGTGGAAGGTGGTTGGTAGAGGGAAGCCTGCCAAATGTAGACTGCTTTCATAACAAGATGAAGGTTCGGCATAACACTAAGGGTTGGCATGCCGAAAAATGTAAAACCAGTATTTACTGCTGGGTTGAGGGCTGCCTACATAGTAGCATCGCCTGCCAGACTGCTGATTCCAAGAGCCTGGTTAACCCTTCCTGGCTACTGTATGACTTCAGACAATGAAGGCCATTGTTGCTCACTGAGCGCTCCTGGTGGTCTCCCTTTCTGCTGGATCTGTGGGCATCCTGCTCAGCAGCGTGTGTTTTTGATATGCTCGATGCAGCTGAAGATTGGCTTAATTTGCCCCTTTATAAATACGGGAGAGGAGGGGGCTCCAGCCAACATAGAAAACAAACAGAACATATTTGCTCTGGGGATTGGGTTTCATCTTAAAAAGCAGGGCAACTTTCATGCCTGGAATTTTGTTTTTACTCACAATGTGAAATGTAATGTGGTTAAGTAGAAGTGAATTTGGAAGGGGCAGTGTGTGTGTGTGTGTGTGTGTGTGTGTGTGTGTGTGTGTGTGTGTG